>NW_011366728.1:7574-19330 GCF_000735185.1 Notothenia coriiceps
TGTAGTTGGTCATTGTAAGTAGCTTTGAAAGAAGGCGTCTGCTAAATGCCTGAATTATATTTTTGGAAGAATAAACCCCACGGATCCTCAACTCCGGTGTGTCTCACTCATAATATAATTCAGGCATTTAGCAGACGCCTTCTTTCAAAGCTACTTACAATNTACTGTACTTAAGTACATTGTTCTGGTATCAGTACTTTACTCCACTACTTCTTTTTCTGACGACTTTTTACTTTGACTTCTTACATGTTGAACTCAAATACATGAACTTTCTACTTCTTACCTTTTTAACACAAATACCTGTACTTTCTACTTCTTACATGTTGAACACAAATACCTGTACTTTCTACTTCTTACATGTTGAACTCAAATACCTGTACTTTCTACTTCTTACATGTTGAACACAAATACCTGTACTTTCTACTTCTTACATGTTGAACTCAAATACCTGTACTTTCTACTTCTCTCATTTTCCAAACAGGCTGGTTCCTTTAGTCTGAATGTGTGTTTGGTGGCGTGATCATTATTATTTAGAGTCATTGCGTGCCTATTGATTTGAACACGATCCGTGTATCCATCATTTCCTGGTCCTCTCTAAAGAAGAGGGACCAATGAAAACGTTGTCATGTTGCCGTTGGTCACCATGGAAACATTCATTAGCTAACAATTACATTATTGTTCTATTAATATAAAGGGAGGTCAGGTACTCTTTAAAACAGCTGCTAGTTATGGGTACTTTTTACTGAAGTACATTTCAAAGTTCTTTACTTTCACTTGAGTAAAGAAGTTTAGTCAGTACTTCTACTTTTAAACACGAGTATCTGTACTTCTACTTGAGTAAAGGATGTGTGTACTTTTGCCATCTCTGGTAAAACCCTGGAAAACCTCCCTCGAGATTACCCAGGAAAATCTTTTATTTAAAGCTACTGCCATTTCATAATTGGGTGTTTATCTCCCTTGCAAGAGTATGACACCGACATGCTGTTTATTTCCATCCATGCATTCTGCAGGTGCCTTTTTCCTGCCACTACCTCCCACACAAACAATTTGGGTTTACAAGCCATTTAATCTGCTACAGCGCTCCAGCGTTTGACCTTGGCCAACACAAAGCCTGACAAGCATCAACAGCTCTCAATGCTCTCATTTAGCGTTCGCTGCTAACAGCTGTAGTGCCATTGGCCTGAAACTGCAGCGAATAATTCTTTTACAAGCAGCATGACAAGAGGGATGGCAAGCGACTCGAGGATTTCACGTTTTGTCCACGGAGACGACTCTGCAGCAAATACACTTTGGCATAAGCATGAAGAGGTTGTCATATTAACATTCTGCGCTTTTTAAGCCTGCATTTAAACAGGAAAGTCAGCTTAGAGGACATTTATTTTGGATATACACACTGGGTCTTGCTCAAAGGTTTTGTGTCAGTACTTTTTTATTTGACATGTCTCATTTAATACCCTGTCCTGAATTCCCCTGCACAGATTCAAACTGGCAACCCTCCAGTCCGTTATAAAACTGCTGCCAAAAAATGATTTGTACATTTGCATATTTTTCACGAGCTGGGTTCACTGATCTTTGTTGTAAATTAGATCCATATGATATTTTATCAAATGCTTGGTAAAGAAGAGCTATTACTTAATATGTTTCAAAACACAAGTCACGAAACCTTCCTGCACTCGTACGCTCAAAACTGACAAGCAAACGTTCAACATTTTGGATTTCTATTAGATGTGACGATCCATACAGCCACACCTAATATGAACCCGGTTAGCTTAGCTTAAAAACAAACATGTAATAGTTATATTTATGTAACATTGGGACTATGGCTTCAATGACTTATATAGGGAGGCTGTGGCTCAGTGGGTAGTGTGCTGGACTTTGAATCAGGGGTTCAAACCCCACTGCAGTCAGCATGTCGTTGTGTCCCTCAGACACTTCACCCCAAATTGCTCCTGTGGGGATTGTCCACAGTATTGAATGTATGTAAGTTGCTTTGGATAAAAGTGTCTAACAAGTAACATGTAATGTAATACCTTTGCATTTTGTATGTCAAGTTTTGTTGAAATGTATAGTTTCTCAAAGTCAAACATGATGTCTCCAAATATCTTGTTATGTCAGTCCAAAACCCAGAGATATTTGGGATAAAGAATTGCCGAACGAATGATAAAAAAAAGCGAGAATTAATTTTTTCGACTAATCAAAGCAGCTGTCGTTGTTACAAAAACAAAGATAGGTATATATTATTTATTTGGGAAGTCTGACGTTGAGTCCTTTTGCTAGCTACGCTAACTGTCTCCTGGTTTCAGCTTCATATTTAACTAGCAAACAGGTGATGTGTGCATGTCTATGTTCTCATTAAACTGCAAGAAAGTGAAAAAGGTCTAATTGTTCCTTTAAAGATATCAAAGTACAGCAGAGACACACTCTCTCTCGCTGTGTGATATTATCAGAGTGCCCTCGCTGCCACACTGCATCCATCACCGCTCGCAGCTCAGGCCTGGAAAGTGGAGCTCTGCAGCTGATGAGCTGGTGAGAGATATTTATGAGGATCCTCGTAACCGGCCCGACAGATCCCAGGCAGATGACTTTTTCCGAGATAGCACTTAACATGTTACCTCCAGCTGTCATTCAGGGAGGATGTTTTACCATGTGGAGCAAACCGAAGCAAGACACAGCTCATCAGTAATAAGCCCGGGTTATTCGAGAGGAACCGTGAGCTTAAATATAGTTTTTTCTTTTGTGACGAAATGCAAAAACAGCGGAACAACTTTTTTCATCGCTTCATAGAAAATGTTCCCTCCATTTCAGACGATTTCTATAATGAAGACAGCCCTTAAAAAGTAACAAACCTCCCCCAGGATCCAAGCAATGACTGCTTATATTAAGAAATTATTGAGCAGTAAAACCACAACATAGAATCCCAGATGAGAAGTTCAAACGCAGATTTTACCATAAAACACAAGACTGTTTTCCACAAATTGACCAAAAGGAGTCGAATAAAAGCAACCATTAGTAGGGCCATTTCTACGTGTCATCCTTTTCTCAAGCAAGCCACTGAAAGCTCCAGGAGCAACACAAAAGCCCAGGCATGTCAGAGTAAGTTACTTTGAGGGGAGGAAGGAGTGACAGGGAGGAAGAGCCAGGGTGATTGTGGTCTTCTGTCATCTGCCTTCTGGATCCCCGTAAACAAAACATGTTGCGATAGAAAGAGACGGGGAGAGGCAGAGCATCTCCTCTAATCCATCTGGCATCCTTATGCTGCTGTTTAGGCCCCATGGTGACTTCAGAGATAGAAGATGAGCATGAAAGGGAATTACAACGAAGCCCTTTCACTGATTCCCAGAAAAATCTGCTCCAAATTACTTTGAGAGAAAATGTGAACTCAAACAGTCCGACTCTCCCCTTCTCCCTCACTGCGAGTTCACGACTTCTTCCAGCAAACAAGGCCAGAAGTGGGATGGGAAGAGGACCGGCGGCCATTTGATTTCCCATCTGATGGATCAAACATGGCACTTATGCTAATTCCTCTCGTTTTTGGCCAGCGTCAGGCACATTCTTACCCAGACGAGACTCCACTTGGAATGTGCCGTTGTGGCAGTAAAAAGCAAAGCGCTGGAAGATGCTGCCGCTGCGGCGTAAACTGTTTCTACTTACTATCTGAGCTGGATGGCAAACAGACTTTGTGGCCACAGTGGAGAGAAGTATATAGCCCGAGGCAAGCTGTGTAAGAACTGCATGTCCCAGCAAGGATTTGAAAAAACTGGGCTGCTCGAGGTGACAAACGTTGAGTCTTGAAGCTTTTGATTTGGTTTTATGACCCGTGTCTTCACTGGTTTGGTTCAATGTAAGCAGCCGTGTCAGGAAAAAGGTCTGATAAACAACAAATCGCTGACTACGGGGGTAAATGTGCCAGATATTCCCCTCAAGAGTTGGTGGAGACCGAAACGGAGCTAAGAGGAGAGTGACTGTTCGACTTAAATTCACCTGATTGCCAGAAACGTGACTCCAAATATGCTCTGTGCTTGTTTGCTATGTAAATATGCCACTGTCTGCTAAAACATTCTCTATATCAACTTAATTAAATCAAAATATGTCAGCCTTGTATTTAAAAATGGTCGCATTGCCACCAAATATAAAATAACAATGCATGTTGCAAGTCAGTCTCAGTACATGCCGTTCAATATCACATTGATATAGTATAGACCCTCCAGAAAACCGCGGGCTAAATTCCTTGATTATGAGATTAAACATGCGGGGTTTTTATGTGATTTTATGCGGTCAAATTGCGGGAAGTTGTGAAATATGCAGAAAGTTGCGAAATATGATAAATATGCTGGGGGAAAGAATAACAATTTTTTTTTAAATATTGGGCTGTCTTATTTATTCTCTCTCACACACAACCTGCCACTAACGTTAAACCCCTTTACTATTCAATTAAACACATTCAATGTTTATTTATTGTAAAAGCAATTGGGCTATTTTAATCTCACACACACACCCCCCCCCACACACACACACACACACACACACACACACACACACACACACACACGCACACACGCACACACGCACACACACACACACTTCTCCGCCTCATTCTGTTTTCATTTACTCGTTCGTTATCTGACCAGCTTCAATCTTGTAGGCTACTCACTTCGTTTCTTGTAGCCCTCGAAAGGGTTTTGGAGGTTGATGCCTCGGTGAACGTGAGTTGTTTGGCTTTCTTGTCCGCAGCAGCAGAAAGCATTTTCGAATGTTTGAATGAATCAAAGTGGGTCGTCACCGTCGATTTTCTCTTATGCTCCAACACACAGTTGCACGGGGTGCAGAATAGTTTCCCCCCACTTTTTGCCCGGTCTTTAGTAGAAATGTTCGTCGGTAAATGAGATGGATTAGATATTTTCATCTTGGTGTTTTCTCTATCGTGTCAGCTCCACACGTTCACTCTATACAGTGTTGTTTACATTCTGTGATGCGCGAGCTGATGACGTCACGTCAAGACGAGTTAAAAAGTTCTCAACTTTGTGTGGGAAAATGCGGGGATTATGCGGCCTGTTGATAAATATGCGGCCTTTTAAAATTCTGCGCCATTTTGCGGTAAATTCTGCGATCACAGAATCACGTTTTTCTGGAGGGTCTAATAGTAAATACATCCAATATCACCGAAAGGCAGTCCTGATTATTGATCAGAAGCTTTGTCCAGAATAACCGAATACAGCCAGGGTATTAAAAGCAGAGCTACCACTGCATCGTATTCAGTGTCATTTCCTAAGCCTAGTTCTCACACAGATATATATCCTGACAATCTACTGTTTTCCATTGATGTTCGATCCAGATATTGTATCCAAATGGCAGCAAAACAGTCTTAAAAACAATATGAAGGTAGGTTTGCTTGGCAGTGAATGCCATAAGTCTGTTTCTGTATTGCTGTTAAGTTAAAATATCAATAACTAAGGAGTCCAAGCCTTCTTTGATCATCTGCTTCCTGCTGTAACACTCCACAGTGAAGCAGCTGTTGTAGAAAACACTCCAGCTCTGAAACACTTGACAGAAACGTGGCCTGCTGTGGTCTTTCTATTATCTAAACACACATCTGCTCTGATTGATATGCTTGAAGTGGGCCAATTTCACCTCCCTGCACGATGTGATAGCCATTTATTTGTTCAGCTTTAATTGTTGAAGCCGCTGTCAGCGAAGCGAGGAAGCACAGCTGTAGAGAGGTGACACGTTGGCGCAGGATCAGGACGATTCGATACCGCTCCACACCCACTTTGGAAATTAAAATGAAGCAAATAGAAAAAACTCCAGCACCAATATGTGTCGCTGTCAGAAGCCGTGTGATAAAGGGAATAGGCACCTCTGAGTGATGTATTTTTTGAACAAGTTGATCTCCTTAAACTGCATATGACGTGAAGCTGCAATTCTATCTCCCTCACTCACACACATACTAAATCACATATATGGGTAAAGCGTCCACATGTCTTATATTCACTCGGAGATTGACAGATACAATTGCATGCACATGCAAACGTGTTCCTACGGCGTAATGTGAAGGCACTCGTGGGTCAAGGATTTATTTCAATCAAAAACAAAGAGTTGTGACAAGGGGAACGTCTTTATTCTCCGTCATGAAAAACAATCTGCAAATTATTTGAATTAAAAGTGCATGGACATCTGGGGGAGCTTTCGTCTGTGCTGCAACTTCTTCTCTCTCTACAGGCATGAGAACATAATAAGTAGAGAGCTGAACTTGTGTCAGTGCGGCTCAGGAAAATAAGATATCATGTCTTGCTGTCGGTTTGATGTCAGGCTCTCGGAGTCGTACCCGAACGCCTCTTCCCATCGAGGCTGCGACGGAGTGAGGAGTTCAGCCAGAGTTCAAGTCTAACCAGCTCTCATTTCCCCGTCTCTTCATCAGCTCTCTTTCTATTGAACTGCTTTAGCGAACGAACGTTACAGAGCCAAGCCGTGGACCCGCGGGACGGCCTCGCCCAATCCCAGCGTCACTCACTTCTTCAGCTCAGACACTTTGTTTGTGTCTTCATCAAGTCGCTATCAATGGACCTTGATTTGTGATCAGGAACATGTGTTTCAGTCCACGTTATGCTGGTCAAGAGCAATCAGACGAGGTGGTGGGACGGACTGAATTCCAGTACCAGAGATCACATGTGACGCCCACTCCTAAAGAGTGAAGAGTAACTCTCTGAAAGTCCTGTGGTTGGATTTAGCTGCTGGCATTTTCTGCAAAAGGTTGAAATACTTTATCATCGTTCTAGATCAGGGGTGTCCAAACTTTTTTCACCAAGGGCCACATACAGAAAAATATACGAAGGGCTGGGCCACTCCCTAGAGGTATATCGCCTCATAAGTTCAATTATAAGTTAGCAAAATCAATCAAATGTAGGTACATGAGGGTTTATTTCAAGCTTGTTATGGAAATAAGTCAACTAAGATTTGTTAGAAAATGTTTCCAACTTTAATTGAATGAATTGATTTGAAAAGTGATCTCATTAACACGTGGATACTACTGTGTAATATATGTACAATATAAGACAAGCACAAGTTTTATTTATACTTTTTTAATTTGCCGAAGGCCGACTCAAAATGGTCAGCGGGCCGCATTTGGCCCCCGGGCCGTAGTTTGGACACCCCTGTTCTAGATGTTCTGAATTATCCACAGAGGCCTTTAATTTTCCAAAAACAAACGGACTACGTGATTACAACTCTGAATAAATCACTGCCACGTGAAAAATCTGTGTTTGGCATTTGATCGGCTTGTTTTTCTGATAACTCAACCGTTGAAATCACAACATTGGAGACTCTAAAGAAAGATGCATTGTGGGAAATGTTTTTGAAGCTTAGCTGCTTTGATTTACAATATTTTTTAAATGTCTAAAAATATGTATTCTTGGAAGAAACAACATTCTTCAAAGAATCTGTTCCAACATTTTTTCGCCCTCAAGTCAAATTGCAGTTCCTACAGTGAGGGTTATGACACTTCATTGTCCTCACTGCTCTGAAACATCTCTCTGCTGCTTCCACTGTCACTGAACGCCTGCCAAGCTCACATGCCGTCACACACTCACTGTCCTCCAAATGCTCACAACAGAAATGTTTCTCTCACTTTAGCTTTGGTTCAACCGCAGTCCGCTGAGAGACCTTCATATTTACGTCAATCGGTCCACAAACGCTGCAAGGACAGCACGTTCGGACGCTTCTGAAAGTTATTCTGATAGCTGACCAAAGCCACATCCAGCCGATATAGATCCTGACTTTTGGATGTCCTCTACATCTCAAACTAGATTTTATCTTCAACAATGCAGCTTCTCTTCATTTACCGGAAACAAAACCTCTTCACTCCAAACACGAAACATGCATGATATACCTTTTCAATTGTATTTAAATGAAAAAGTCATTTTCATTTCCCCTTCTCGTGCCATATACTGCTCAGATACATCTGCCATGTTATGTGTCGGATCAGATAAGCAGAAAGCCTGCTCTGACATCTGCATTTGGGATAAGTTAACGCACCGCTTCTCATGCATTGGTACGAAGCAACATGCATGCATTAGAATTCCTGTCGCGGGTTAGCTTAAGATGCCGCATTATATTTTGCTCAGATGAATGCGTTCAGAACGGAATATTCGAACAGCGCTTGTTCTTTCATCATGCTGGAAAAAAGGTCATATTTCTGTCCATGTAAAGACAGATATGATATTAATGAACAGACAAGCACAATTCAATCCAGGTTTCCTTAATTGAAACTCTCTCCCCCAGCTCCCTGATTAATCTACACTCCGACGTGATCTAAATTGACCCATCCAGCCGCGAGGTATACAAGTAGCCTCGCTGCTGCAGAAGACTCGTACGTCATTAGAGTCTCGCCGTGGCCCCAATATTTCATATACGCCAAAATACGAGTGACTGTAAAGTGACTCTGCGTACAGAGAATATGAAATTATCTCTCATCAGTGGTAAACAAGCATGCTGCCCAGCTCCCTGCAGACACCTTGAAGGATTTAGCAGGAAGAGTGTTTTGTTTTTCAATATTTTCAGTGCAGTTTCTGTCCTTTACCATTTATTTCCCACTTTGCTTTAAAGTGTCCCAGCTCATCTCTTCAGTTGTTCCCCTGTAACTTATGCAACTCTGTCATTTCCACAGTTCATATTATATATCCCATCGGCTGACTGCGCATATCTGGCTTCTATAAAGACATGGGATAAGATTACAGCTAAATCAGTCTCGTGGCTTTTCTCTGGGAAAACTTATGAAGTCCTAAAACTCCCCCAGTTATGAGTGGGCTCAAGTCGGCTGCAGTGGAAGGTTCCCGAAAGGAGTTAGGAGTGAAATATAATACAAGCGTCACTGATCCTCCAAATAATAAGGCACTGACAGCGTGGAATGATAGCATGATAACTCATAGAAGCTTCTTAAATCCAGCACAGGTACATGACCCTCGCTTTGTAAAGAAGTCATTTTCCATGATATATACTTCACTAATTCATCTGGCACATGCTTTGTTTTCCCCTCCTCTCTTTCTCCCTTCTCTTCTCCTTCCTTTTGGTGAAAAGTGGAATTATTTGCACTGTTGCACACATGGTTTCAGATCAATTGCTATCCTGTCTGGCTCTCTTTCATTCAATACAAGTCACAGATAAAAAGGATTGAAGCCCTGCTACGTTTAATGAAATGAAGAAGCAGCAGTGCCACCGTTGGTTTACTGGGAACCAATTTTGTCTGTAGCAGGGATTCAATTGGCTGTTGGTGCCATCAATCACAGAGCGACAGACGATTTTCATTAGCCTACCACGACTCTCTCCACAGTTGCGGGTAAAAGAAAAAAATAACATGTTTGCTAAGAACATAAAACACGAATGAAGTGAGGTGCAGATGTCTGTATATATTTAGTCTATCGGCCAAGGTCCTCTGGTGATTTCACATCAAAGCAGAGAATAGGGAGCCAAACGTAACACTTTCACTTCTCCTTCATCAGCATGTGCTAGCTGTTTATTGGCTTTGGAAGTCAAGTAAGGGTCAAAATCAATCTACTGAGGTGTGATATTATTAAAACAACATGAAACTGAGCTCAATATGCCAGTCTACCTTTATCAAATCATCCACTGATACGCAGAATCTATTTTAGAAAAGTTCAGCTGCAGAAACGGATCTGCACGATGAAAATGCAATGGGTTTTCTCCTTGGCTTATGCAACTCCATTCCACCACGTTTGCTGAAAATAGGGCCAGTCGTTTTTCCGTAATCCAGCTGACGGACAAACCAAGCTGAAAACATCTTCCTTGGCAGAGGTTAACATTAGCAACATATCCCATAATCCGGAGCAAAACCAGGAAACCACTGCACATGGAAACGCTTTCGCTGTCCCTAAAGGAAGTGTTTTAACTCAATGGGACTTTCTGATGTGTCACAAGTGTCTCTTAAAATACAAAACAATGCACAGAAATCCAGAATCTCTTCAACAGCGAGCAGAAACAGCTCTGTTATGATAATACTGTTGGCAGCACGTTTCTGGAGTGCTCCAGGGATCAATACTGGGCCCATGTTTGTTCTCATTTTAAATTCCTTTAGATCAGCCGAACCGTGACATCAGGATTTCCTGTGACTCCTGCCTCCTCCTAAAACTTCATCTTAACATATCTGTTTTTCTTTCTTTTTTAAACAGCCAACAAAGGGTTGTCTGTCAGAGTCCTTAATGGGACTGCTGATGGGTTGAACCTGTGGCCTGACGGTCAAACCACCACACCGCTTTCCTGCTCCAGTTCCACAAACCACAAAGACTTTATTTCAGCATCTTGGTGGAAGCAACATGCTGCTAAATGCATGTAACATTCATACAGATGACAGACACAATAGTTGTGGCTGAAGGTATCTTAAATGTTTAAGTATCCTATTCAACTATCTGTGCTTTAGTGACAATGTGGAACAAATCTTAAAGTGTTTTAAAATCAATTCTGTCTTGATTACAATCTTGGATGAAAATAATAAACGTTTATAAGTATCTGGGAAGTTGTAGAAGTAGTTGGTTCTTCTCCTGATTACATTTCCTTTACTCAACACTCAGTTTAGTTGCATTACAATGAACTGAGGGTTACAGAATTGAAACGCTATGGGAAAGTCTGGGTTCCTACTGTACTGCTGCTCCCACACTAATGTTACACTCTATATCATGTCATAGAAAAACATCAGGGATGCTATTTGGCATTACATTTCCAAGGTATGTAGAACATATCAAGAGTATCTCGTCCTCCTCCTCCCCAGGACTTCCAAGAGATTGGCGCAGGATATAACTCACTCACCAGCCAACCTGTTCTGACTCTCCAAACAAATGAACACTCACTAGACTAAAATACAGTTTGTTGGAGTACAGCTGGATTCAATCAGCATGGAGCAGATCTTAATGAAGCTTTGACGTCCTGCAGACAGACAATCCTACCTGACCCAGACAGAGAAGCAACATTATCTATTCTGGATTTACGATGAACAAGACATACTTTGTTACCGACTGCATGTTGGAAAGGTCAGGTTTTAAAAGGTAGTCTTTATTAACATCACTATATCATTGTCAAATTAACTGCAACATCTGGGTATAGTGACAAACAATGGAGATTATGGTTGAGATGACGGATAATTTGTATTTGTTAGAGATTTGTAAGCATTATAGACATTTCCCTATAAATCCTGTGTGATTTTCGGGGATTGGATGCTGTCCACGTTCGATGTTTCTACTGCCAGAAACACAAGAAGCATCCTTTCTCTAAAGCGAAGCAGCAGATATCATTAAAAAAATAGGAGAAATACCCAGCGTACAACATGTGATGCAACAAAAAGCTGACAATCCTCTCAGAGGAGCTGACGTTCACCAGGGTTCTACTTGTGATGCTTAACATAAAGTACAAGGAGCTTTTCATGTTTCTATTTCAGTTCCCAGATGAGACAGAAGTATTTGATTAGTATTTTTAGGTTCTAAATTAATCCAAAGTCAAAAATGATGTCGCAATACCTCAAAAGAAAAATATCCATGTATCCCTGGTTATTCATTGCTGCAGTAAAACTGCCACAGTGCTTAACATCAAGCTACAAAAGTTTTAAGGCTTCAAACTATTATTTGGATTGTATTTATTGAACCCTTCTTCAGTTTATCAGAGGATTTCAGTGTTTCCCACAGATTTTGATTATATTTGTGGGGGCAATCCCCCCCCCCACCCCCCGGCAAGAAAAGCCAAAGGCCCCTTAATCTATT
>NW_011366729.1:0-3357 GCF_000735185.1 Notothenia coriiceps
CTGTGGGTAATAAGAACACAACTAACCTACACAGAAATATATAAATATCTAATCTTCAGTGCTTTGTTTCCAGGTGACTGTATCCATGGTAACAGAACAGGACCCCAGAGCAGATAGCCAACATGTAACAGCTTCAGGAACAAGCCTATATATTTATTTGTGCTGTAATGTTTACATTTGTTGTCAAGCATTCATCACCAATACAAAGAATGCCAAATCAACATGTAAAACAATTTATTATAATAACAAAACAATATTTGTATGTTGTTTAAAACTTTTCTTTCTTAAAAAAACGGTTCTATGATACTTATGGAGCCACCATACAAACTAAATTAAGCCATTTCTGAGTAATATATCTGTACTGTATATTGGATGCTGTTTATCCTTTTGTTGAAATAATGTGCATTATGACTTTTTATAATATGAAGGGGAAAATGAGCTGCCAATCAACTATTTTGAAAACGAGGATCCTTCAGCTCCATGTTCTCTATAAACCTCCAGCTTCTATCAAAGCCCTGTTGAGTTGTTTGTGAATTTCACTTCTTTAATGACATCTGGTGGAAGCATCAGAATGTCATCCTGACCTCAATGCAGGGCAATGCACAAGAATAGGAAGAAAACCAACATTGACATCCCCAGATTTTACAGACCCTGGAAACACAGTTTACTACAAACATGAATATATACTAAGAATACTGGCAAGGATGTGATAATCACATACAATTCTAAATGTTTTAACATGTTGTGTGCTCAGTGAGGAAGTGTAGCTGTTATTTAGTTTCCCTCTGTCTGGTCATAGATTCTTTGACCTTTTTTCTTAAAATCATCTAGACAGCTGATGCACATTTACCACTGCTCTGTAAATAACATCTTCAAGATGAATGTAGGCCATTCAATTTGAAAAACAGCTTACATTTTATTTGTATGGTTGTATTATGCCCCAACACTGATTTCCCTCTAATAAAGCCATTTTGTTGCCACTACTTTTTCTATTTCGTCAATTTTTAATCAATTTAATTTAAGTTTTTTTTATGACATTCTATTCTTCTAATTACATTTTTACTTAAAATACATTATTGCCTTGTTTTTATGTCATATTTTGCCCTGATGTCTATTCATATCTAAAATGTACTTATTGGGGCCATTCTAATAAATGTGCCTTGTCCCTAAATCGTAAAGCATCATCATCCAATCTGGTATTATATATTGACATGCATGGTATGCATTTTTACCAACAATAATAACATATATTCTGGGTAAACAGCTAGCCTTCATCTTTCTACTAAATGTACTGAATATCACAGTCAATACCTTTGCTGCCATCTAGCGGTTGAAAAAAAGACAGCTTTGACACACTTTTGGTAATATTTATTAAACAGCGGAATGTAATCAATCATATTTACTTATTATTGGTAAAGCTATAATTTATTTTGAGTACTGATCATAATCTATTATGTTCAAAATACATAGACTACAGTTTTCCTTCAGTTTAAGTTCCCCCCCATTCTTTCCCTTTACATTTTGTTCCCTTGAATATGTATCAATGTGCAGAGATGGTGTACTTCTCAGATGTTGTATTTGAGTAAAAGTAGAAGTGCCAGAGTAAAGAAATACACAAGTAAAAGTCCAACATGTAACTTAAGTAAAAGTCCAAAAGTTTTAGCATAAAAATATACTTAAAGTAGCAAAAGTAAAAGCAGTCATTATGCAGATTGGTCCATTTCAGAATATATATATGATATGTTTTATAATTATTGATCATTAAAGTGTTATCAAAGCTGGTAAAGGTACAGCTAGTTTTAATGACATTGTATAGCCTATTACTATATATTTGTGTCCCAACTAACGTTTATAAGTTGATTATACCCCTTCTCACATCATTCAATCAAAAAAAAATCGCAAAAGAACTTAAGGTATGTAATGGAGTAAAATAACAACATTTACCTCTGAATTGTAGTGAGGTAGAAGTATAAAGTAGCATGAAATGGAAATACTGAAGTAAAGTACAGGTGTAACAGTTGTAAATATGCACTGGGGTTTATTTGTAAATCATTTTGTATAATCCCACAAATTCTGTGTTTTATATTTAATAATTCTGTGTTCTTCATTTGATGAATGTTCAATACCTGACAAGGTCGGAGATCAGTGGGCAGAACCTCTGAAGTGTGGTCGCTGTGCTCAGACGATTGTTTTTATGGGGACTCCCCCCTTGATATTATGTCCCTCACGTTTCCTCGCCCCTTTCTGTAAATGTTCCACGTGAGAGGAGTCACTGTGAGGGAAAGCTAATATAGTGATTGTTATATCTGTTGTCAGTGACCAAACGGAGATCATCTAAACTGTATGCTGGCTCGGGTCTCGTCCATGAACAACACAAAACACAACACAGAGACCGCTTAACGACACCGGTTACACAAGTACCTCAAAATTGTACTTAAGTACAGTTCTTGAGTACATCTTACTTTAAACCACTATTTAGGATTCATAGGTTAGCTATCTAGCTTATAGCAGATTTGCAATTATATTGGAAGGAATTATCTCCCATTGAACAAATAAGACAATAAAACTTACATTGTGCCCATGCATGTGTCGTCAAGTTTTTATTACTGCGTTGTTTCTTAAGCTGCAGCACTTCTTCAAATAGAAGTGTTTTGGGTCATTGTAGCACGTTTGCACATATTGCCCACCGTACTCATCTGTATAAAGAAGTTACTGCTTGCCCTGTTTGGGGTAAAAATCAAGAGAGAACGGCTGTTCTTCAGAATGGATGATGGCATACACTGTGACTGCATGTATTGTTTATCCTCTGTTGTCCTTTTACCAGATCTAATAAACTGTCACACATCACGTCTCAATCAATCAATCAATGTTTATGTATATAGCCCAATATCACAAATGTGATATGACATTTGTCTCAGTGGACTTCACAGTTTGTACAGAATATCATGATGACAATACGACACCCTCTGTCCTTAGATCAGGGGTGCCCAACCTTTTTTTAACCGAGAGCTACTTTTAAAGTTGCCAGTCTGCCGAGATCTACCAGTCCAAATAGAGGCGTAGCCATTACTGACAGCCTACCAGGTAAATACACACTTCTACTTGTATAAAACTGACCTTTGTACAATTAATACTTCATAAAATACTGAAGATCCTTTATCTTACCTCTTTCTAATCTACACACATACAAGTATTTAACAGAGGTTACACAACAGTGTTGTTGATACAGAGTTGGAGTTTATTCACACGTCACATAATACAGTGGGTAATGTTTTCAAGAGACATTGAACAGTGCTGCCACATATGACCCAGGAAAAAAAGAAAAGACTCTGAACCCTTTCTTTGCCATTATATAAA
>NW_011366730.1:0-12427 GCF_000735185.1 Notothenia coriiceps
GGGATTTGATTGGCTGACGCTTCCACCTCAGCTTCAAAAGTTGAACATTGCTCAACTTTTGAATCCTGAAAATCCTGGAAATCTTCGCTTTGCTTCCCCACAATGCAGTTCGGCGAAAAACGAGGCAAAGTGACGTCACCCCATTCAAAGTGAATGGGCAGAAGCGTTGGAAGATTTTTTTAACGCTGCTGTGTGGACGGGCCGTAAGTTCCCCAGTTGTTAGCATTATCAGATCAGAATATATCACAAAAGTTCAACCAAGTATGAAAAAGTCTCTGCTTAAGCTTGCATTTATGTATTATTACATTGATTAGGGTTAGTATATTGGTTGTTTTCGTTTATATTTAGTTCACTTGGTTTGGACCAAAACAATTTGGGATTTTTGCAGTTTCGGTTGGTTTCTTGTGCACACAGTTTTTCTTTACAAAGAGCTGTAGACCTGGAGTAATAAGTTGTACTCAATTTGGGGAATTGAATATCATTCTGTAACATCTTGAAGAACCAACAAGGCTATCAGAAAACTACTTCGGTAAGGACAAGGTAATGCCTGCACACTTATTACAGGCCAAACAGTCATTAATAATATTTAGTTGCTTGGAATAAATGTGCAGGTGTGACCTTTACATTATTAACCTTGCGTCATCAACCCCTTTGTGGACCGAGGCATCAGAATCATATTGAGGTGACCGCCAACAAGTCATGATTTATTTTACTGTGTCATTGATGATGTCAAAAAGGTAGAAGCAACACAATTCCAAGAAAACTTGTCCCGTAATAATATGAGTATTGCTTATCAGGATTGTTTCTTTGGTCCAGCAGATGGAACTAATAGTTGTTATCTAATAGTATCGAATCCTTTCAACAAAAACAGGCAGCACTAGAAGTAGTTTGGTACCCGATCTGTACCATTACAGGTAGTGCTGGTCCAATTATATGGTTGGCACCGTAGTTTGAACCTCAACAAACCGAACCAGAATACAGTCAATGCCACACTTTAACCACACTAATAATGTTCAAAAAAAGTACATAACATGATCTTTACCGTTATCCCGACTTCTTAACTTCAATTTTACAACAAACCCCAAAAGTGCTCCTCAAGAGATGACACATCAGTGCTCATAGTTTGATTTTTGACACATTGTTGATGAAGAAAAATGACAAATTAGCCATGTTTACCGTTTCTGGGTGTCAATCAAATACTGTTACAAAGGGTTAATTAGAGGAGACAGCATCTTCTTTGCAGAGGAGTGTATTGGGCCCAAGCTGAGAAGATTCTTTGAAGTCTGTGACCTTGTCAGCAGAAGCAGCAGCAGAGAGTGAGGAATGATGGACTGCTCTGACATGTGAGGCCCTCAGGATCCTCACAGCTCAAGTCAAGTCGCTACATATTCAGAAATGGTGTGCGTGCTCTTGTTTTGCACACAGCCCAGTGTGCCTCGTGGACGTTTTTCGACTTGAATCTGTGTGTGTGTGTGCGTGCCTTTGTTATTTTGTACGAGCGTGTAGCCTGCAGAGGAGGCTGATCTGATCCTTGAGAATATCCTCTGTGACAGCACATCACCACTAGCCTCTCTCTCTGTTCTGACATCCTGCTCTCATTACTGCACTGCAACTCCCTTACTGTTCATTCATTGTTTTGTCCAAGTCACTGCCTTGAAAGGGATGATGAGACAACCCATGAGCCCTGCAAAATCAAAAGCCTCCAAAGACAGAGAATGAGAAATTCAGTGTATATACAAAAAGAGTGAAAAAGACCACAGTAAAAAAAGTTCTGCTGAGTTTGTTTGTAATTTTTTCATAACTAGTTGGAGATCACTTTCATCCTATGATGAAATTATTGCCTGAAGGCAGCAATGTTTTCCTGGATGCTAATTTTCCAAGAAGTATAGACTGAGTTGTCAATGATAATTGAGCTGCAGGTTATTATGAATTCATAATGCATAAAATGGTCCTTTGATATGTTCTGTGCAACTGTTTTAATCTGAGCAAAAGCCTTCCAAATGAAGCAAATGACAACAGACTTGAAATCATGTTGAGTTAGAGACATTCCTATGTGTTGCTGGGGGATTCATGCATCAGATGGTGTTGAATAAAGACACCCAATGGTTTCATAGAATAAATACTAATCCAGCACATTGTCACAATATTAAAACCCAATCACATTTTGTTATTTGTTTCCATTGATGACTTGGAGTATATTCACTAGCAAACATTTGATCCCACAAGGGATTATTTTTGTACCACACAGAGCTTGAAAGGGTGTGCTTAGTGTCGGTGGGCGTTGAACGTTTGCATCCTAAATCGTGTCTGGTTAGATTTAGGTTACTAAAGCACTTTAAAAAGGTTGGGTAAATATCGCTGTTGTGGTTAAATAATATAAAGGTCAACATGATCTGCCTTGTGTTCAAATCACCATTGTTTTTTTCAATATATAACAAATACATAATCTTATTGTGAGATATAGTGAGTCATATCATGCTTTTTTTATTTAAATTGCTATGACTGACCACTGTATCACATGAATAACTCATCTGCCAATGTTTTGCATCTACAGTATTTTAAGTAACATTTGAACAATATGTATGGAAAAAAATGTTATTCAGGTGGCATTACATTTCTTCAAACTATTAATACTTATCTACTTTTTAAATGGCCATCGCTTGTCAAACGGGACATCTTTAAATGTTTATTTTTTCCGCACAACAACAAAACCCAAGTACTTTAAATAAACAAATTATGTACTGTAGAAGCATCAAATACATATCAGTCAAGCAGAGCAAGGACATCTTTGTTTCATTAATTACTTTGTTCATTAAGTTTGCATTCTTAGTGCTCTATTGGATAGACACATAAGCATTGAGTGGAGTACCTGCATGGAGGAAACACTGCACCATGATTTCTGATGAAAGAAATATAGAACACACACACATATTTCTGATAGAAATAGAGGAAACGACTGCAATAACTCATGGTTTAATTTACACTACCTTCAGAGTGAAATACTTGTTACTCAGACGAGCACACCAACACCAAACAATTGTCCTCTCGAATTGAGATCATGTGATTAACCACAGGAGTGGATAATGAGCTGCAGCAGGGAACATCCTTCTTCCGCACTGCACTGATTGGATTAAGGCTCACCGGTGGAGAGGTGACTAGCTTTGCATTGACATACTGCAAATTACAAAACAAAAAAAGATTAAGAAATTCAACCACTAATGAAAATGTCAATCCACTGCCATTTACATTTTGAATCATGTCTGTCATGATTTCAAAAAGAAAAACCTAAAAGGATCAGAAAAATATGAGCACCACAACCCCAGCCACATGAATACAAATGCCAACTGATGCTTGCAGTATTTTCTGCATACTCTTAGTGAGAGGATTCTTTAGTGTATTTAATATGAAGGAAATTATTCTACCGTTGGCGTCATGTGAGATTATAATGCTGTGGAGCTATGAATAAGGGTGATGCATTTCCTCCATCACTAAAACACTAATGGTTCTGTCTGTATTGGCTGGCTTATGCTGAGTCAGGTTATTTGGGAATACCTCTGTCTCTGATAATGGTTAGCTCTGTGCCCATTGAATTAAATATTTTCCAGTTTAATCATGAGCAGCAATTAAAGCAGCAGATTTCCCCAGCTTTATTATTTCTAAGTGAGTGCATCATACTGCCGGGCTGTACACTGCGGTTTGCTGCTCAGTCAGGTTTCCCTGCGGCGATGTCGGCTCTCCTTTATGAATAGCTTAACAGCCACTGTAGATCACAGTGAAACCAATTACTGAGGTGAGTCAAAGGAAGCTGAGATTGAGCCCGCATGAATTCAGATCAGCAGACCTCAAGCTTGTATCCGGTGTTATATCACTGAGATGTTCCGAACGGATCAGAGGCATTTCAAATAATCCTGATTAAACAGAGGTCCAAACTTGTGCTAAGATCCTTTGATCACAGTGGTAATGTTGTTTTCACCACTGCATACCGTGACGATGATGAGGATCATAAACCAATTTGATCCTTGACAGTCTTATAATGGTTGGCATAAAATATTCAGCAGTCCCACCTTAAAGTTAATAATTAGGTTTAATTTCTGTTGGCAAGATGGATGTTTCTACATTGAGAATCTGAACTAAATGAACTTGATTTAATCAGGCCAGAACACAAAAGCTTTTCTTTTTGTATTTGTCATTGCAGGGAAAGCACAGGTGGAACTAACACTAATTATGGCTCTGCTCCATTATGTATGAACATGGGCTGGGATCCGAAACTACTTTAATTAAACCTGTAATCCTATTTGACTTTGCGATATCACATGCTGTAGTGACCAGCCCAGTTTGCAGTCAGGATTATTATATATTAGTGAGCTATGAGGAGATGAAATTACAGCCCTCCCATGAAATGAATGCCTGTGTCCCACTGAGCTGCTCTTTAATTTAGGCTCAAACCTCAAACTCAAGAATCGGAGTCTCAAAGAAGTCTCATCTTAAGCTTGCCAAACGCAGGCATTTCGTCTTGGTCTTTAGACCTTTCAAAAAGATAAAATACAAGACAATTGATTTTGTGCTTAATGATTGTATTTGCTTTTAAGCATTAAAGTTATAGTCTGCAATTATTTGGCCTTAATGTATCTTTTTTGGCAACATTTTTTACTAACATTAAACAAATGTGTATATTTGACATTTCATGAGAATTTGTAATGTAAATGTTACCCACATTGGAGCGACCTCATTTCAACCTGACTGTGCTGTTTGCAGTCTAAGCTGATATTGCGTTGTAGATTAAATATGTTCTAATTGTTCAAGTCGGAAAAGCACAAATTTTGCAGGAAATATATGTATATATAATAAATATAATATGTGTTAGCACACACTTCTTTCTGACAATTTCTGTTTTGTCTGAAGCATATGTCGGTGAGAAACACAGCAGGGGACTGTTTGAAAGAGTCTCCCATTACAAACCGCAGCGCGTGGGTTAAAGGGTGATACATTGCTAGACCCTTTCAATAGTTCTTACTGTGATCTGTTAATGAGGCTGGTGAGGTTATAGTCATCCTTTTGAAAACATTCTTCTTCAATTCTGTTGCACAAAAGAAACCAAGGCTAATTGTTCCTGATGGACAGCGAATGTATGATGTTAAAGGTTGATGTATTGTTTTACACAAAAAAAATCATAGACTCAAATAAATGATCATAATCATCTTGCATTAAAAGAAAGTTTATTCAGGCTTTATTTGAAGTGTGATGTAGGCATCTTATTGCCCGACTTGCAAACCAAGTGACATCGTTTGAGCACTCTGGGACCCAATTACAGAACCACACAGTGTTGGACAACAACCTCATGTGGATGGTAACAATAGGCATTTCTATACTTTAAAAACAACCATGTCTTCCAGAAATTGGAGGGAACATAAATAATCAGTTAGGTTTTTTGGAAAATATATTTTCTCCCATTTGTTTCATTTGTTTTGGACTTATAGTTATACAGCAACATTTTTAAATGAAGTCTGCAGAAGTGGCTATAGCTGGATATCGAGGTGGACAAGTGGATCCAAGAAACACAGGATTGTCACCCAGGGGACAGATGTTTATGTCATGTATGTTGCCAAATATCAACTTCCATTTAATTGGTTGTTGTTGGTGTTCATTTATATATTCATAAGTACATATAACGCTAACATTTGAAGCTAAATCATGACAGTTTACTAAAGCTTACCAAACTTAAAGTTGTGTTGTGATTGTGTTTGTTTTGGTTCAAACAGGAAAATTAACCATGTTTTTAAAACTGCAACAGAAATACGGAAGAATACATGTTGTCCTCGAAACATAATTGAGAGTTTAAATGTATGGGGATGTTATTTTGTAGGAGACAGGTTTGCTTAACAATGCAGAGGTAAACACTTTGCGAGGATGTGCTAAAGAGAGAGTGTCCTTTCAACAACATCTCTTGCTGCTTTTTAGGGGTGTGGGTTTACAGGGACTAATAGTAGTGGCAATATGGCAGCAGTTTGTTTTGCATTTATAATTCAGTCCAATTATAGCACAAGAAAGCTGACCACCTGCTCTGCAATACAAAACTAAATCAACATTACACCGCGGGAGAGCGGCTGACAAAATGCAGATGTTTGTTGTTCCTGCTGTGTGTACTGTATATCTCTCATGTGATTTGCATTTACTGACATGCTTTAAATGTGCTTTCTTCGGTTAGGTATAATTTGAGTTGTTAAACCACTGTTCATTTTCTGCAGAGCTACAGTTACCTTTTTTTCAGCATGAAGTTAGTTTGGAAATTGTTTTCAGTTATAAAGTGACACAGACAAACACATGCAAGGCCAGCTGCTCCTTTTTTCTCCTCTTTGTTTCTAACCATATCCAATCAAGTGAAATGACAAAAGATGCACTCAAATCAAGTTGATGGAGTAACTCATGTTGGAAAGACATTGCTAAGTGTTTTTGTTGTTGTTATTTTCTGGGTAGTACTTTTCATTATATATACCATCAGTGACATTAACAAGAACAATCAGAAGCGTACAATAAGGATGGATGTAACCCTGGAGCAGACGTTGTCATTTAACAAATGCTTTTACTACTTCTATAAGTCATTTACGAAGCACTACCCTTTCTTTCATTATTTTAGATGACTTATTGCTAATATTTGTACAGAAATTACATTACTTCGGTCCAAGCATGAGAAATATAAATCGGCTGCCTACTACAGTAAATGCAGGGAACTGCGTCACTATGGACTGATGGCTTTGGGCCGGGTGATTGTGCACACCTGGGGCCCTGGGTTGTCCCTCCCCCCTCACCTGTGTCTAATTGTTTTCCCTCCCTGTCTTTTGTTGTGCTGGAGTCAGTGTGTGTGAGCTGCTGGTGGCCGCAGGCTGGGCACGTGAGCAGTTTATTGTGGCTATGTCATTGTGTGTGATCTAACATTGGGTTGATCATTTAATAAATGCCCCGTCGGGTTATATTTTTGGATTCTCTGCCTCTGCCTCCTTGCTTGGTCGGGCCGCTCAACGGTCAGTCTCACACTGGGCTTAGTGTTTAGATGTGATATTGTTGTCCTCTCCTGAACATGGGGATCAAGGCATTTCAGTAATAAGAGAGGCTGTCACACCTGGACTACCACAGATCCCTTGGTTCTTTAGTTTTCTCTGCTTGTATTGTTTCTTTGCTGCATTGATCACTTAAATCCCACCAATTATTTCACACCTTTACTGCAACAAACATTTAAAAATAAAATGGAGATTATAATGCCTACTTGTTCATTAAGGTTTATTTCAGTGTATATGGGGGGATTACATTTCACACCTTTGCTATTGGGTGTGGGAGATGTCAATCAACAATGCCCACACTGTTCTGACAGGAGGTCTAATCAGCCAAAATAAGTGAAAACACCTGAGCGGGTGGAATTTAAGTATTAAATCCCTGGCAGCAGCACTAGCTTTGTTGGGCAGCAGCACTCGCTTGGTTTGGCACTCCATTTAACACAGTTGGCAGTGTTTGTGATTGGAAACCTGGCAAGAGCTTGCGTCTTTGTAGCTGGACAAGCAACCGCTGAGGCGTTCATTAAAAAACATTTGTGTCTATCCCTTGGTCAAGGTCATATCATCAATAACTGTATGGAACAAAGTTAGAGAACAAGCTACATTTGACTGTGACTATCAAAGCTTTGAGCCAAGGAATCAATGTCATTTCCTGTTACATGACTGCACTATAAGAAACATACCGTGAAATTCACAGTATGTAACTGGCAGCAATTGACAAGTTACAGTAAGTAACCCTTACCCTTGTTGCACCCTCTATGAAACGTCAAGCTACCCCACAGCAACCCCAAAATACATCTCTGGCGCCGCCACTGAGCCTGACTGGGGGGGCCCGACTTTTTTTTTTCTCCAAAGGGGGTGCCTGACAGAAAAAGTTTGGGAACCACGTGATCTTCTACAGTACATTGTTGGTTACTGTGATTATCTACAGTACATTGTTGGTTACTGCGATTATCTACAGTACCTTGTTGGTTACTGCGATTACAGTACATTGATGGTTACTGTGAACATCTACAATACATTGTTGGTTACTGTGATTAGTAGGCTACATTGTTGGTTACTGTGATTTTCTACAGTACATTATTGGTTACTGAGAAGTTATACAGTTGGGATCTTACTACTGATATTTTTAAAGTAACTCCAGAGGTACTGTAATTTTTGATTGGAAACACGGTATTATACTCTAAAATAGTATACAGTAATTTACTGTGCACAAACACTGTAAATAACTTTGGATTTCACAGCAATTTTTTACAGAGTATATTTATATATATGTTCCTTTCCGATATAGAAAACTAATGTTTGTATAAAATATACCAAACTTATTTTTTGCAGATTGATTTGACTGCACAGTCTCCACATCCTCCTTAGCAACGGTCTGTTCTTCTTAGCAGCCGTCTGTTAGCGAGAATGAAGAACCTCTGAAATGTCCAAATTGACCGATAAGAGCCAAGTATAAGCCGTGTAATAATAACACTTGTGTATATTGCACAAAGTGTTGTGGAGAATGAAGGCATCTATCCCATTACCTCTCACATGAGCGCTCTACTTTTGGAGCAAATTCCCCTTTACTCTTTGCTCCTGTTCGGTTCATTTGTTCGTCTATGAAACCTTTGACCTTGTGTACACATTTAAAAAAACATTTTAAAAAATCTGAACAGAGTGAAAAGACAGCTTTAGTTCAAAGTAAACACTAACCTGGACTGAATGAATTAGGTTGTGCAAAAGATGAAACATGACCTGATTCCTACAGAGTTCCAGACCAAAGAGCAGGATGGATTAAGAACACAGCAGTCTCACTTCCAACGTTTGCCAGAGAAATGTGTCAGACACTGCACAAATCTATTTAAATGCTTGCAATAAAGGCGTATTTTCACTTTCATGTAGCTGTGTCAATGCATGATTTAATAAGTAACATTACTCACCAGCTGCAGGGAAGCATCCAAAGATACTCTGAGCACATGTGAATCACTGACTGTCTTACATCTGTTTGCGGGGTTGTTTTTTTTGCCTCTCAGAAAATAAAAACAAATTGATGTATTTTCAATCCAGATCCATCAATCTGTCTCCATCCAACCTGAATTATTACTAAGTGGCAGCTGTCTCCACTGGAAAAACTCACACCCGATCCTACACCCTCACCACACTGATGAGCCAAGCACTGATCACAAACACAGTTACACACATACCTTTCAACAGCTGTCTTTT
Source organism: Notothenia coriiceps (assembly GCF_000735185.1). Lineage (NCBI taxonomy): Eukaryota > Metazoa > Chordata > Actinopteri > Perciformes > Nototheniidae > Notothenia > Notothenia coriiceps. The sequence goes on from NW_011366730.1 coordinate 9,255, forward strand.
TCCAACACATGCATAAATCGAGAGGCAGAGGCAGTCCTGAGTAATCAAGGTTTTTGGATTAATATGTATGCGTCCCAATTTGGAAAAAAAGCGCTCTCCCACACAATTTGTGCCTGGCCAGTGTTTGCTTTAAAGCTGACTGGATTACAAAAAAATGATTAGTTAATTAGGGTGCAGTGGCTGGCATAACTTGCACAGTCCCATTGATTTTTTTTTTTTTGGGGATGGAAGTGTCTCAGCAGGAGTCAAACACACTGTTGGAGTTTTAAATGAAAACCATACAGCTGGAGGCCCGTGGGCCCCGGTCCAGCCAGCCCCATTCGATTTCTGCGCTTGAAAATGGGTAAGTGATACAGCAAGTGGCCAATTTATTCAACTATCTGAAGCCCAGAGAGCCTGTGTGCTTATAAATCACTGGATGCATATAATTATGTACTGTGTGCTGAAAGGGATGCTCCCTCTCAGGATATTGAACACTTTACTTTATACTGCAGTTTACTGCACCACGACTCCTCTTATCTGAACCATCTCTTTCTCTGCACTGCTGTTTTCTGCCCCCTGTCAGCACATCGACTCCAAATGGCATCGGTAGGAAACCCATCTATGGTCTATGACAGGAAATCCTCTTGGCACAGAGAGTGAGCTGAAGTTTACTGTATTTTAGATAGTGCTCCATTCAAACTAATCCAGGGTTTTACTGGCAAAAGCCTGTTTCCAAACCACCTCCACCCTCAGGAGAACAATTTAACTGACAATGGGGACACAACGCTTTGACGCCACTTTATTTCAAACTTCTAAATATAAAGAAATCAGCTCATAACAATCATTTTTCTCCTGGGGCTGCAATTACGCAGTTGCTAAATGTTGACTAAATGCAATCAACAGAAAGTGTTGAATTCCCCCACACTAGAAACACACAGAAAAACACACACAGAAAATGTGTAGATGTACACTCCCCGAAATACACATATTTTTAGCCGTTCCCTGTTGTATCTTCAGTTCCAACAGCGCTTTTAACTCTGAGTGGGAATAAGTGTTTCTTGGATGGATCCCACATTAATACAATGAGGCAGATGAAATAGAATATCTGGGACAAATTGTAGGTAAAGAGGCAGAAGTACTAAAAAAAAAAAACAGGCTTATTGTCGTGCTGGAATTCAGAGTTAGATTCAAAGTCCATTCTTGACGTGCAAACAATATATAACATATATAAATAAATATTGCAATACTTTAATCAGTGGGCCTTAATCACAGGATCAAACATCTCTGTGTTTCCTCATTCAGCGATGGATAGCATCTTCACGTTTTCTTTAGGAAGATTTTCAAGATTATGGCCCTATTTTGCTCATTTTCAGGTTCAAAATTTGAATGTTGTGCTTCTGCTGTGACATGTTCACATCCTTTAATGTGTTTAAAAGCTCTTTCTTTTTCTCAAACTGCCTGTGCTGCAGCACCTCTTTTCACCCTCTGTCTGAAACCAGAGCCCAGTCTGCTCTGATTGGTTAGCTGGCCAGCTCTGTTGTGATTGGTCAACTGCATAGAGACGTCCCGCCTCTCAGCCTATGACATACAATGTGTTGGAGCGCTAGCAAATAAAAGTGCAAGTGTTAGATAGTGAGTCACATTGAGGTGTTTCAGTGGGGTGGGAGAGAAACTCTCTCTGGAGGGAACTTTGTGATTTTAGCCTTTACAGACCATTTACATGTACAAAACATATACAACACACTACAGGAAAGGGAAACCCCCCCCAAAAAAATATATGATAATGATATAAAAAATAACCATGGAATTAATTAAATCTCAAAATATATACATTTACTGTATTTTTTTTTTTCTTGGCTAAGGAGTGAGGACAGGGGGAGTATTAGAGAATTCCAACCCCTGTGCTGCCTCTGCTTCTCTCTTAAAGATGGTTATCTACTGTAAATCAATAGGCCTCCTCACTATTGGCACGACTGGGAGCTGACTCCGCCTAATTACCCTCTGGTCCGACCTTTAAATCACACCAATGAGAACAAATAAATAATGAGCGGTTAAAGTACCGCTGTCTTAACACTTTCGTCAAAATCGGCATGCACAAATTAATTGTAAATATATGGAAATACAACAAGCATGAGAGGAGCGTCTTGCATTTTGGGTGACAAATTGAAAGCAGAGGAACACCCGAGAACTGTCTGCCTCAGTGCCAAGCACGACAGTTCATCTCTACACTGTCCGGGGCCACTTAATTCTCCCTGAAATGTGGCACACATTCCCCACTACTTCCTATCCCCCATGTTCTTCTTCCCTTATCACTGTAATTTGGTATGCACTGACAATGAGAAATTTGACAGAACTATTGACAGTAAATATTCCACAGCGGGCTAATAATTTCAAGATTTCAGATATTGAGGGGAATATTAAAAAGGATTGTGTTGTAGCCAGAATAGAAAATTCCAGAAATAAGTAGTTTACATAATGGCACCATAACACCAGGAACGTTTGTATTGATCTTATATAACTTCTTCATTTATTTTGGAAACCAGTTTATGAGACCAGATAAACCTTATCATTTCAACCTCAATTTAGCAAGGGCACCATCACTGCATCATGAGCTCTGACAAACGTGATTGGTTAAAAATACAAAGTGTTTTTCCCCAGAATGATGATGTGAAAAACTAGCTTTTTCTCTAGCACTGACACACTGGGCTAGGACAGCTCCAGTTATGCAAGACTGGAGTGTCTTCTGTACTTTGACATATTTTGCAACAAAACTGGGTATTTGAGCAGTGTACATTCATAAGAAGGATTTAAATCAAATCCCTTGCATTTAATTGGGCTGCTTAGTGTGCTACGTGACATGGAGCTACAGAGTACTGTATAGTCCACACATTATAGTTTTTACATTAAATTTAGCTGACGCTTTTATCAAAACGACTTACAATAAGTCGTATGAACCATGAAGATACCAACTCAGAAAAGCAAGGAACTGTTAGGATTCTTGACTCAATAGTATGACTCAAATGCACAACCCAGAGACAAAAAAGTTTGAAGAAAACTAATCTTTACTTTGCAAAAACAAAATCACTCTTCCAGAGGATACACTGTAAATTGTAATAGTGCCCCTTACTTAAACAAAATAGTGACATCAACTGATATCTACATTATTTGTTAACTTAACTCAATACAACAAG
>NW_011366731.1:0-2330 GCF_000735185.1 Notothenia coriiceps
GCAATAATAGAGGACCCCGGCTTTTATTGATTGTGATTGAAAGTGATTGAAACACTATTTTATTATTTATTTTTGTAATATTTTCAAGACATTCTTTTTAGTTTCACAGCTTATTGAACCTTTTTGTTTGACATCAGCCATTATAGCTAATATGGCCATCTGAGTGTGTGTGGTACTGTTTGTGGTTTGTTTTTTAACTGTGTAATAAAGTTAATTATTCAAAATGTTAGAGTTCCTTATTTTTAAATTGAAACTTGCACAACTGTTCAAAATAAATTTAAAAAAAACCTGGAATTATGCATTTGGGACTTTCTTTTTCTTTTTCTTGTTGTGCCGAACTCGTACCAAACCGTGGACCCCAAACCGAGGTACATACCGAACCGTGAATTCTGTGAATCGTTACACCCCTACTATGAATTGTTTTGCTCAAAGTTAGAAACTTAAAAAATATATAGTTTTTCAAATTCTAAATTCCTGCATGTTGGCCATCAGCTGCCCTGGACTACAGACCATTCTGTGATCCTCCAGAACACAGAGATGGCCAGTCCGCCGCTTATTCTCAGAAATCTAATATTTACGCTCTTCATATTCCTAATATTCATTTTACACTTTTGTTCACCACATTTATGAGTCAGTGGTGTTAAAGACTCTTAGCTTGCCATGGTCAAATCAGCATATTGCACTGAATAGTATTTTGAAGAAGCCCATTGCTGTTACAAATTACAATATCTATATCCCATTCACAATATAAACTGTATGCCTCTACATCCAACATAATACTCTGCTTCCATAACTCAACAATGGGGCATTCAAAAGATTAAATGCTGTATCCATTCTATAATTTCTCTCCCTAATTGAAATCCTTAACGTATGCGGGTGCACAAAGCCCCATAAAAAGTTTTAATCCGGGCTCCTTTCATTCACTTTGAAACAATTGTTTTCTTTTAATCCTGTCGGGGTATGTTACAACCAGTGATGGAGCAGCAATTTCTTTTAAAATGCATCTGCCTAGGGAAGTGTGTCGGCTCAGGGTAATTTGAATGCTTTTTTAAATTTGACTCATTCTTTGTTCAACTAGGTAGCCCAAATGAGATGAGAGGCTTCCATTTTCAGAACAGTCTTGGCCTAGAAAGCACATCAAGAAAAGTAAGACAGTGCAGACAAATATGCTCCAAAATAATAAGCACAGCCAGGAACAACAAGCAGTTTTGAACACACTGCAACCCTAAAAATATATATAGAGAACATGAAAGATTTTAAATATTAAGACAGACATGGTGTTAAAACATTTATAACCAGCTTGAGTATGCAGCTCGTGTTACAGCATGCAAATTATTGAACAGAATTAGCGTTCAATAAGAGCCCGAACGAGACTTCCTGTCATTACTTGTATTGACTGGCAGCAGACTGTTTACAAATGCAGTCTGTTAAACTGTTAAATCAGTTTGTTTTGCTTTTCCCGTTGCCAACAGGCTCTGCATTCATATAAAGATATGCCTATGTTTTGTTAGATTGAATTATAGACCCTACGTTAAATGCCTATTTAACCCTCAAAATAACAATTTGTATATTAATTGTTTACCCAGTTTTACCTTGAAATGTTTAGGAAAAAAGTTTGTATTGCATTCCACCACAGTGACAGAATCAGGAAATCCATACAGCATCTTTTGTAAATCCAATGGCGTACCGTGGGGCTTTAGACAGGGCCTTCAGTAAACTATTCAAAAGCACATTTTACACGTCTTTTTGCGTTCAAAACTCCAGGAAAGAAACTTCTAAGTTTAACTATTTATTATAAGGGAGTGTTACGTGCCAGGCAGGCTGTACTTGTGTGGTTTTCCTTCTCTCCTGTGTTTCTCTCTTCTCCCTGTCTTCTACACCAGGGGTTCCCAAAGTGGAGGTCGCGAGATGATTACAAAATAAAAATGGAAAAAAAAAAAAAAAGTAAAACAGTAAAATTGATTTTTTTTAAAGTTATTATTAATAATAACGTTTGCATAGACATTTTCAGGGGTGGACTAGCCATCTGTATAATTTCCCCGCAACGAGGCTCCCCCTTTGACAATCCACTAGCGCAGTGTTTCTCAAACTTTTTCATACCAAGGACCACTTAACCAATAAAAAACACTCATGGACCACCTAACTCCACAAATATCCAAAAACAATAGGCCTGCTTACCAATTCCAACAGTATATAACAAATTACAGCCTAATAATGACAGTAGTGATAGTAATAGTAGTAGTAATAGTAATAATAGTAGTGATAGTAGTGAGACAATAATGACACTCCCACGAGAGTGCGGAAAACTGAAATTAATTCACTAGCCCCCC
>NW_011366732.1:0-2753 GCF_000735185.1 Notothenia coriiceps
TTCATTGTGAGTTATACAAGAATATAATTGATTATACTTGATTATAATTAACTTTCGTTTTAAGTATTCAACACACTATGAAGATTTCAACATTATCTACAAGAGTTAAAATGCTACTATATATTAAATCAGACATGTATGCCATTTACCTGCACAATTACTGCTTTTACTTTTTAATTTAGCTGATAATACCTCTGTAATTTTACTTAAGTAATATTTTGAATGCATGACTTTTACTTGTAATGGAGTATTTCATCATTAATATATTGGTACATTCACTCAAATAAATAATCTGAATACTTCTTCCATTATGCTGATCTGCATTCCTCACATCAGTGAAATAAATTCATCCTCACCAAAAGGGTTAGAAAGATACAAAGACACAAAGAGAAAAGAACGTTTGTGTTTAAAAGTGGATGAGAACCAGAGCTGAGGGAGCACGTTGTGTGTTCCTGAAGACAGGCTGTCCTCACGGGCCGTTTGGCCTCAGGCAGACACGGAGCTTTGAGAGACGCACTGTCCCATTCCACTTCCCCCCTCTCAGTGTTAACCGCTTTGCCTAACCTTTTCACAGAAACACTTTTTGGCACAAGGCTCAAGCCTTTCAATGCAATGGTTACAGGAGGAACAGCTTCAATCTACAGGAGTGGTTTTCAAACTTTCACGCCCGAGGTGCAAAGGAAGGGTATTCCAAACTCTCAGGGCACTTTGTATCCATGACAAATAGCCTCTGTAACATGTGTTGTTATCACTCTGTAAACAGGGTGTCACACTGGGGTTTCTCAGGGCAGGAATGACTTGCAGATTTGGTTGATTTGGTCGTTTCCTTGGATATCTCTTCTAGCAGTATGACTCATAGATAAATGGTGTCTTTTTCGTCTGTCTAATTGTGTTTTATTCTTGTTGTTTCATACTTTGTCTTGCTGTAGCCCAAGGACAAAGTTGATATAGTTAATATTTTGCAAAGGGTTTATTTGTAAAATTGATCGGATGCTGTTTCACTTCTTGCCCAGATTGATCTGCTCTATGCAATGCTGCTGGACAAAAGATACTATCCATGATCAGTGGAAGATGTCTTGATACGTTTTTAAACAGGAGTTAAATAACGCTTGTCACAAAATACATTTTAGGAAACATTTATTTTCTGCATGGGCACTCTTTTATTATTTTATGATAAAGGCTTCAGTTTTACAATATCGAAGAGGATTAGGGCATTATGTGACAATGTTTGGGAGATCTGACTGTTAGCGCCGGAGCCTCGTTGCGCTGCATCTGCGCATAAGATGAGGCCCCCTGTGCAAGGTGAGGCCCTTAGCACTGCGCGTGTTATGCGTGTAGGGAGGGGTGGCCCTGCCCGTTTTAGAATGGGAGCAGATGTTGTGCTCCCACTTGAGGTCCTGGGCGATGGTGGGGCCCACGAAGCGGAAGGACTCCACAGCAGTTACTGGGGAGTCACACAGAGTGATGGGGGTGGGGGGGGGGCTGCGTTCTTCCTAAAGTCCACAACCATCTCCACTGTCTTGAGAGCGTTGAGCTCCAGGTGGTTGACCCTACACCAGGTCACCAGATGGTCCGTCTCCCCCCTGTAGGCAGACTCGTCCCCACCAGAGATGAGTCCGATGAGGGTGATGTCGTCTGCAAACTTCAGGAGCTTGACAGACTGGTGACTGGAGGTGCAGCTCAATGAGATATTTGTGCTGAATTGGGTCGTTTAAGAGGGTTTTAGCTGCATTTCTTTTCACTATTGACTCAGTGTGCCAATTTGAGAGGGGGGGATGGACTTCCTGTTTCGCTCTGTGGAGCTTCTTGGTGGAATGAGGCTTTCACTCAGGCCAGTCCTTTCCCTGCCCAGTGTGTCAGGGAGTGGGTGGGGGACACGACTGACATGTGACCTGTACCTTGAACAGGATCCTTATTCCCTGACAGCTCCGTCACAAGGTCTTTGGTGATTTAAGAGATGTCTCTAAGAGAGGGAGAAAGGCTTTCGATTATTTAGTGTGAGAATTGTTCAGACAGCTTGAGAGTGTGAAACTGAGCCCGAGAGACGATGTATTATGCAGCAAAATGTCAGACTAGAACAACATGCAGTGTTTCCCCTAGGTTTACTGCCTTGGCAGGGTGCTGCTCGGGTACCCCAAACATTTTTTATCCTCTGGAACAGAGAGAGGAGCTGTGGATTATTGTTATTGATATCGTACAGTAACAAAGTATTTGTACATTAAAAAGTAATAAAGTACAGTGTTACACTGTACTTTATTACATTAATTCAAACTGTATTCCCTTCTTATCATGTAGCCTACACTTCTTCCTTTCATTGATACATTTAAATCACCCGACTACAGCATATAACATACCTGCTGCAACCCTGTGCTGCTGATGCTTCTCTCTGCCTCATCCTCTATTGCTGGAGGCAGCTCCACCTCATCTGATCTCTGATATGAAAGCAATCGTGTTATGATCATATTGAGCTATTGGTGTGAGTCTAACATTAAACAAGCAGTCTGCTTGTCATACATTGCTGACGATACATTTTAAGTGGCAATTTGTTGAGTCACTGCCGCTAAATGCCGGTAGCATCAAGCTAGCAAATCCTGCATTAGCCTCACATCAACAGGTGTAGACAGAACATCCAATTATCCTGAGCTAATTTACTGAATAAACCAACTCACATCTCCTGTCTTTTTTTTCACCCAACTCATTAGACTATTCTTCTGCTGGCGTTTCATTGTTGTTTTCTGTCAAATTCAATACTG
>NW_011366733.1:0-8736 GCF_000735185.1 Notothenia coriiceps
GTGGATGGAGGCAGGGTCTGCCGGGGGACATTGCTGGACGTCTCACGGTCTATGATGAATGGGGTTAAAAACCCCATGACTGCCATGAAACGCCAGGGCTTGTACCCCCCCTGCAGACCCTGCCCCGCTTCTTTTTGCCTCCTTCTCCATATTCTTCTCCTTGCGGAACCTGTCCCTCAGATTCTTCCATCTCTTTTTGCACACATAAAATGAAATGAAATAATAAAGTTAATAAATAATAAAGTTAATTTCTTGAATTTACTAAATTATTCCTCCATTAATGACTGCTATTTTTATGCTACATTCCATGCTGGCTAAATATACTGTCTATGCTTGATAGCTGTGCATGTATTATATGTTATGTTATATATTATGCTTATACTTATTATATTATATATTATTATTTTTTTTTTATTAATATGTATTATATGTTATGTTACATTACTAGCTGTCCATTCAATGTTAAAACGAAGTAAACTGGATATAAACTCCCCAAACAGTTGAAAACCTACCAGTTTCACCAACTGTCTCTGCCACCTCCCGCCATGCCTGGTTCCTCCGGTTTAGGTCCCGGTAGGTGAACAGAGTACATTCATACAGGACTGGGACACTTGCCACGGCAATGATTAATTTATCCTCCATTTTATGACATATGGAAAATAGTCAAGACCTGCGGTATCAGCATACACGCGGTTTGATTGGCTAGCGCTTGTACTGGCGGGAATTGCATAAACGGGATTTGATTAGCTAATGCCAAGCATCGAGCCTGATGATCAAATATATCATATCATGATAATGTATAATCTTTTTTGAAAAATAGAGATCGCACATCAGTCCTGTGTACAGATCAGTCCGATAAAGTCATGCCTAAACAGCGACATTTTACACGATAAATACGGGTTTAAATAGCAGCATTTGCCACGGAAGGCGAGTGGCAGCTACAGTAAACCTTCCCTTACTCTGGCATCTTGTGGCAACTCCCGTTGAGCAGCGGCAGATGCCTCGGCAAGTTGTGGCATTTGTGGCATCTGCCGGAATTACTTGCCACAGATGCCAAGGAGTAGTGGCCTCTGTGGCAGATGCCGGAAATACTTGCCACTGCCTGCAGATGCCACGAAATGAGCCAGGCCCTACTGGCTGTCAGTTTGTAGAAACTGAAGCCAGCTGAGCTCCCTTGTGTTCTTCTCTAGCTTGGCTGTGTATGGAGTGTTGCAGGATAGAAGAAGAGTCCTTAACCCGGGAATGAGTTAGCATCGTAGCGTTTATGGTTAGCTCGTCTCAAAATCATTGTTTTTTGACAAATTGAAGATATTTTCATGTTTTTATGAGACATGAAATACGTCAGTAGGCTACATATCGTATATATCCCACTGGTGAAGCTATTATTTATCTTAGAGACAACCGTTGCTCACAAGTGGCTAAATGAGACTACTAAACGCCACCAAGCCGAACATTAGCCGTCTTTAGCTTAGCGCTGTTGTCGTGAAGTAATGCGACCATCATGTAGTTTGTTTATAACATTCATACAAGTTAGAAATGTACTTCTGGCTATTGAATTTACCCTTAAAGGATTATGCAAGTGGTGTTAATATGTGGAGATTATCCTGCTGAACAAAACATGTAAGTATTGTGTGTTTGCCACAGAATCCACTAGAAAAATACCATTTGTTTTTAATCGAGGGAGCCATTGTGATGCTAACTTTCAGTTCGGACAGTTAGCACACTCTATTGAAACTGATCAGCACGCAGTTAAAGTAAAATGTCTCTCCAGTAAGTAGCTTAGCAATTGCTAACAGTATCTTATTTTGCAGTGTGCATTTAGGAGCTAATCAGGTTAGGTGAAAATCCTGTGAAGTTCATCCAGAATGCTTCCACATGGCCCAAACAGATAAACCCACAGCTTGTCTCGTCTATATGAATGACAATTTTCCTTTCATAGACTATAAGCTGTGCAAAAACTCCACATTACATTCTAATTGTAAACAGCCGTGTTTTTACACTGGAAAAGAAACAACATTATATGCTCAGAAAGTCGGTAAGCATGGTTGTGCTATAGACAACATTTTTAAAAGTTTAAATCTAAAAAAAGAAAGTCTGAGTGTGATGATGTCTTCTGCTGCACCAATTCTACAATTTCCTGTCAGGACGCTGGATAGTGTAATACTGCTGGACATTAATTTAGGCTGATGAAAGCCAGATTCCCTACGAAGCAGACGGCTCAAAAGGCAGTGTGTAAGGTATGATGATTCTATAGAAAGTTTTTAGATTATGACGGCACATGTGATTTGAAAGGTATCAATATAAGATTTTAATGTGGACCTCTAGTTCACATCAACAGTACCTCAGTAAGCGTTGAATAGGAAGGAAACATCCATAAAGAAGTGGTGTGATTACTCTCCAACATTTTATAACAGTCAAATTGCCTCAGATATTTCATGTTTTTTGATAGATAAACAAATAATTAAACTGACAGAAGTCAATATTTTCAAACCCCCCCCTGGATGAAATCAACACAAGGTGATGATGGTTTGGTCTCTCACCTCTCTCGCTGACACTTTCAATCTCTGCGTCCTCACAGCTGCTGTACTCCGGCGTGGTCCCCCCCTCCTCCTCTGAGCTGCTGACGCTGGTCTGCCTCTTCCCCCCCGCCCCAAGCCCTCGTTTCGACTTGTAGGGTCTTGGAGGGGGCGGACGCAGTGATTCCGATTGGTCAGAGCTCAGCGAATCATTGCGCAGCATGCTCTCAGCCTTCTCCCGTTTGGTCCGTCTCCCTACGGGCCCCTGGCCGGGGGTCGAGCCAGGGCCCAAACCAGGAGGCTCTCTGAGTTCAGGGGGAGGGGGCTGCTGAGCAAGGGTGTGTTCATGTGGCCCTCCAACCCCACCCGCTGTCCTCTTACCGGGCCGTACACCGTCCCCAACCTCCCCCCCTGCTACGCCCATGCCACGGCCCTGCATGGGTACAGGGTAGCCCCGGCCTCCAGGAGGGACCGGCCCTGCTTTGCGAGGGGGGGCACCGCTGTGGTCCATGTGGTGGTAGCCCCCCTCTTCTGTCCGTCTTAAACCTTCTCCCACAGGATCGTGCTCCAGAGATCGTCCCTTGGTCAGCCGCCGGCTCTCCCTGCGCTCTCTGGACTCCCCCCGGAGGTCCCGGTCCATGGAGACCTGGGTCTGCAGCCTGGGCTGGACCGCCCGCCGCTCCCCCCGACTAGCTCCGCCTCCTCGGCCATTTCTCCTGGAGATCAATCGATATATAAATGGAGAGGAAGAGAAAATAATAAATGGGAACTGTAGACAGACACAGTATCTTTTCAGGGACATCATTGAATACTTTATTTACATGCTTGGATAGTAGATGTGTAAGACTAGCTTACAAAGAAGGTTAGAGTGTTTTTTATGGCCCTTGTACTTCTACATTTTTTATTCAGATGTAGTGACTTTAGTGATTTTTAAACTACAGAAAACATGAAGAACTTTTAAAATACGATGTTTTGATGCAGATTAAACTATACGTTATATTTAAGTACCTAAAACAAAAGGTGGTTTCAGTAAAGTGTTTATTTATTTTTTTGTGCAAAACATTTCATGGTTTCAGCTTCTCCAATGTTAATATTTGCTGCTTTTGTCTTTCAATATTTTAATACATTTTTAATATTTTGGTTTGTTTTTTTCTGCTAAATGTTTTCTGGAGTACTTTTACTCCCAATACTTGAACTACATGTCCCTATTCATATTTAAAAACGTTTACTTAAGTACAATTCTCAGTGCAGGACTTTTAATTGTAATGGAATATTTTAACAATCCAGTATTAGTACTTTCACTTATGTAAAGGATCTGAATACTTCTTCCACCACTACTTGCAACATAACTTGGACTTAACCTATGAATCACTTGGACCTGAGGCTTTTGACTGTAAAATACTTGAGGCCAGAGCAAAAAGGTGTTTAACTTAAGTTTAAGTTAAATAATGCCTAAAATCAACAAATCTCCCTTCATTACTCAAACAAACTAACATTGATATTGAAAAGTTGACATTTCATTCCCAAGATCCATTTTGTTTGATCAATCCAGTCAAGTTGCAGGAGGGAACCATGCACTAATGTTATCTACAAGAGCATTCTTCAGTTGAAAAACTCAGGTCAAATTTGACTTAAAGAACTCAAAAAATCTGCGTTTAATGCCTGGGTCTGGACTTGGGAATAGCATGTCTTGACTTGGGACTTGGGAGGAGAGACATGAGACTCTGGTTCCTCCTATATAACAAGTTACCGCAGTGTGAATCATGTCGATAGCCATGAGAATGATGCAAATCATCATTATTATGCATTTAGTATCAGCAAAATACATGAGATCTACTTAAGGACATTATGTGAGAGACCCCTGTTACTGCCTTTAGCTTCTACTTTCATCAAAAACATATTTTACTCATACTTTGCAAACACCAATGTTGTGATTGTATATTTCCACTAATAGAGAGTCACGAGTGACAACACATCCCCATCCAGTGTTTTGGAACCGGCTGCATTCTTCCATTACACTCGGAGACTGCTTGCTTAAGACATAGAATGCACTACTGCATAAAAGAAGCAGATGAAGAATGCAGGAGATAATGTTTGAAATACAAATGTTTACATGTTCATCAAGGATACAGTTCTTTCTGATGGCTGAGAGGTTGCAATTTAAAGGGGCACTCCACCAATTTCACATATCACAGTCACTTTGTCATGGTTGGTCCTATTCTGCCTTGTATAATCATGTATTCTGTGAGAAAGTCTAATAACCTCATTGCTGTCATATTGATGTCACTGTGGTTTGGAGACTGCTTCTTTCTGAGCTAGGTTTTGAAAGATACAAGGTAGACTAGGCAGGGAGGGAATTTAGAATGACGTTATTCAGTTGCATTATGGGATTTGTAGGGTCCATTGTGTTCTGGGGCTAGACCTATACATAGCACTGAGCAGGCACATGAAGAGGATGTTAGAGGGTTTGGGGCCAAAATTCATATAAGGTCATTCTGGCGTTTTTTGTCTCTAATTAAATTGATATCTGGAATACTTTTGTTAAAGTGTTTAAGGGACAAAATAAAGATGTATTGATTGATGATATAAGGTTTCTGTCTCAGTCTTGCTTCAGCTTACGTGTCTCGCGGTGGTTCGCTGCGGGATCGGGGGTCGATGCCAGGTTCGGTCCCAGGGGCGTGGGGTCGGTTGGGGTCTTGGATTGTGGAGGGCGCTTGGGAGCGAGACCGAAGCTTTTGGCACACAGACGGCTCACTGACGGCTGACCCGAGGCCAGCAGGGTTCCCATCCGGACCTGTGAACCACTCGCCTGGCTTGGTCAGGATCTCCTGCTGCTTCCGGCAGTTATTACACACCCAGATCACCTGGTTGAGAAGGAACATGGGTAGAGATTACATTTACAGCTACATGTTGGGACATAATGTTTCCTATAGGATAATGACACATTTATGTTAACATAACATGACAGAGAGTAGAGTGGAGCAGTGATGATATATTTTTGTAGATGGACCCAGAAGTGAGTATCGCCAGGGCTCAAGGGCACCCTCGACAAGGCAGGTAAATCTCCACAGATTAACATCACTTTTATTGATTTTTTAAAGGTAAAAATATTCACCAGAAGCAGAAAGGCTGTGTGTCACCACCGCTAAGCTAAATGCGGCTAATGTTTTAAGTGATGATGTTATGTAGCCTCATTTAGCCACTTGTTAGCAACCGCTGTTTTTAAGTTACATAGGATCTTTGGACATTCCCCAGTGGGGTATTTATTGACGTATATTTTGTCGTAGAACAATGCGTACACGTTTCTAAACATTTCGTTATCTTATTTCAGGCTTTCAACCAAAAACAAAGAATTCATAAAAAAGTTGACTTCGAAACGAGGGAACTGGAAGTGGTAAAATCCTATTTTATTTCTGGGTTTTAGGACTCATTCCTGCACCACTCTATTACAAATTAGAGTTATTTGTCCAAGCTAATTAAACCAGCTGTCATTAATATCACTATAATGATTCCAACAGGAAGGAACTATTCTTTGTAACAGCCAGTAAAAACCATCTCAGCACAAACTCTGCCAACCACTAATCAGGCGCCCGGCTTCATCGCAATGACTTTGAAACAGGAAATGGAACAATTTACTTCCTAAAGAGCCTCATTGCTGCCAATGTGTGGTCCAGGAAAGGCTTTAGTGGAAGCGTTTTAAGATCAACATCATGGCAGTTACCAGGGAGCAGCTTGGCTTTCACTGTGGGCTGCTTCTGGCCTCCAAATGAAGCGCACAGAGCCAACTGAATAATGAAAGGATATTTGCACGGCCAAAATAATATCTGTCATTTTCTTTCTTTCTATTTATCCTATCACACATATGCACATCGACTATACATTGGCTGTGTTCACTCACTACAGCTGAGTGTCCACATTTCAAAGCTTTCAGATCAGTGTGTATCAACACATTGTCTGATACGTTGAAACAGAGCAGACAGTTAAATGCATTTTATCTGGAATTATTCACCATTCATGCACTTTTGTCTCCAAGTTAAAGAGAAATAGTTTGAAGGACTGCACTGCCACATCCCACATCAAAGAAAGTGCCATCACCATTAGCTGTGTCAGATATCAATCATTCAACAAAGAAGTGTACTTATGGGTGTAGCCGGTGGAGGGCGATTCTCAGAATTGTTGCGACATTTGCAGGGTTTCACGCATGGAGGTGAATATGATTTGAAGCGACACTATGCAAAACTCACAAGAAACGCCTGGCTCATGAAGTTAAATGTTGAACTATGCGGATAGATTCCTCCTGAAACCAAAAGACGATTACAAAAAAGATAAAGCAACAGCCTCTGAAATAACCAGCATTTAACACACTGAGCAATCATACGGGTCAGCAGCCTGTAAAAAAAAATGTGGTTTTCCAGACTCAGAAATTGCAAAGAATACGGCTGTGTTTGTGGAAAACAAATCCATTCAAACGGAATATATTTAATGATTTTACTTGCATAGTTTGGACAATCAATTAACATATAGGCATAGTAAAGCGTTTTTTTTTTTTCAGGGTTGGCTGGTTTTTGTATTTAAATCTCAACTAACTCTTATCACCGCAGTAGTATTTCCCGTATTGTACCGTACAAACATACACTTTGTCCTACATGTGGCTTGTTGGCACCTGGTCATCCGATACGCAGCACTACTTCTCATATTTTCGGGGGGGATCATGGGGGGGGGATGCAGTCCCTCTCCTCCAGCCACCAGGGTTCTCGTTACTCCTGAACACTCCCCAATGACTATTTAAAGCGAGCTAAAATAAAACACTCAGGCATCAGCCACCCTCCACGAACACACTCTCTCCCCCCCCCCCCNNNNTTCATCCTGCTCTCCCTCTTTCAGCCCCCTTTCCCTCTTCCATTTCTCCCTCCTCTAGATTGCTTTTGATTAAAGCTACAAAAGCTGAGGAGAGAACAGCTTTACACCAACGCAGCTATATTTATCCTGCCAAACACCCCAACACCACCAGGGAGAGAGGGAAAACGTGTCCTCAAACACACACACTAAGGCCCAATCCCAAACCACCCCCTACACACTACCCCTCCGTTTGCACGTTCGCGCGGAGGGTCCGCCACATTAGGCCCCGGCCTTGCGTTACTGTTTAGTGTCATATAGACCGTTCGGACACACGAGGTCGACCGAATATGACAGTAAACTAGACCCTCCAGAAAAACGCGGGCAAAATTCCTTGATTATGCGGGCTGAAATCCTTGATTATGCGGGCTAAATTCCTTGATTATGCAGGCTAAAATGCTTGATTATGCGATTAAACATGCAGGGTTTTTATGTGATTTTATGCAGTGAAATTGCGGGAAGTTGCGAAATATGCGGAAAGTTGCGAAAGTTGCGAAATATGCGGGGAAAAAGAATAACAATTTTTAAAAATATTGGGCTGTCTTATTTTATTTATTCTCTCTCACACACAACCTGTGTGCGAGAAACCCCTTTACTATTCAATTAAACACATTCAATATTTATTTATTGTAAAAGCAATTGGGCTATTTTAATCTCACACACCCCCCGCCCCCACACACACTTCTCCGCCTCATTCTGTTTTCATTTACTCGTTCGTTATCTGACCAGCTTCAATCTTGTATGCTACTCACTTAGTTTCTTGTAGCCCTCGAAAGGGTTTTGGAGGTTGATGCCTCGGTGAACGTGAGCTGTTTGGCTTTCTTGTCCGCAGCAGCAGAAAGTATTTTCGAATGTTTGAATGAATCAAAGTGGGTCGTCACCATCGATTTTCTCTTATGCTCCAACACACAGTTGCACGGGGTGCAGAATAGTTTCCCCCCACTTTTTGCCCGGTCTTTAGTAGAAATGTTCGTCGGTAAATGAGATGGATTAGATTTTTTCATCTTGGTGTTTTCTCTATCGTGTGAGCTCCACACGTTCACTCTATACATTGTTGTTTACATTCTGTGATGCGTGAGCTGATGACGTCACGTCAAGACGAGCAAACTTTTTTTTCTTCTCAACTTTGTGTGGAAAAATGCGGGGATTATGCGGCCTTTTAATAAATATGCGGCCTTTTAAAAATCTGCGCCATTTTGCTGATTATGCGGTAAATTCTGCGATAGCAGAATCGCGTTTTTCTGGAGGGTCTATATTATGCCCCAAATATCTGGAACAAACTCCCAGAAACCTGCAAGTCCACTGCAACTCTTACTACTTTTAA
>NW_011366734.1:0-2764 GCF_000735185.1 Notothenia coriiceps
TCAAGAGGTTAATCCTGGGCCGGGGGTTCAGTCTGGGTTCGACTTCCCTTCAGTAACAGATTTAACATCTACTGTTTGAGTCTGAATGAAAAGGCAAAGGAGATAACAAATCTGTTGTGTCATTGATTTGGATTAAAGCAACATTTTTAGGTCGATTTCAAAATTTAGGTTTAAATATGAATCAATAAAGATTCAACCGCTTGTATTAAATACTTTTTTGGGATTAAAACAATGTTTTTTGTGGATTTAGTAACTTTATCAAAAGGTACATTTAGCATTGGCCACATTTGTACAGTCACTCGGGGTTCACACACTCGCCGGGAGTTCAGTCTGGGTTCGACTTCACTTCAGTCAAAAGTTGAACCACTACTGTTTGAGTCTGAATGAAAAGCCATTGAGCTCAAAGCTCCGATGTGTCACTGTTTAGGATTAAACAACATATTTAGGTCTTTTTAATCTTAATTTAGGTTTGAATGTGACTAAATTAAGACTCTTTAGAGAATAGTTAACAGATTAAATCACTTTTCGGGTATTTTTGGGATTACAACAAGTTTTTTTTAAAGATTTAACCACTACTGTTTGAGTCTGAATGAAAGATGAAATTATATGAAATCACTGTTGTGTCATTGATTTGGATTTAACCCTTAGATGCCCTTAGAGTGACTGGACCCTAAACTCTTCCATAGGTGGGTCAAAAAGAATATTAGAATAATATGTGTTTTTATGCCATTGTTGTCATTTTGGTTAAGAAAAACCACTTGTATAATATTTAGTATTATATTTTGGTTCACACTAGAAATATTTGGGGCGGTGGTGGTGAAGTCGATAGGGACTTGGCTTGGCAACTGGAAGGTCACCAGTTCAAGTCCCGGCAAGACCAAGTGCTACCGAGGTGTCCCTGAGCAAGGCACTGCTCCCCGGGCGCGTTCAAATGGCAGCACACTGCTCCTAACACTAGGATGGGTCAAATGCAGAGAAACAATTTCCCCACGGGGATTAATAAAGTATATCAAAAAATAAATAAAAATATTTCACTATTTAGAATTTTTTTTTACATTTTGAAAAAAAAACGAAATTCCATAGAAAATGAAAAATGAAAAAGGCATGATTTCCAAAACATGTTTTTTGAGGAATAACTGGAATATGAAATGATAAAAAAATGTAATTACAAAGATACTCGAAGAAAACCACCTCACCGGGTCCAAAAAGACCCACCTATGCATCTAAGGGTTAAACAACATTTTTAGGTCGATTTCATAACTTTGAATCTTAATTTAGGTTTACATGTGAATCAATAAAGACTCTTTTCTGTCATTCTTTGGGATTAAAACAATGTTTTTTGTGGATTTAGTAACTTCATGCAAAGGTAAGAGAGCATTGAGATTAAAGCTCTGATGTGTCACCGTTTAGGATTAAACAACAATTTAATAACTTTTATCTTACATTAGGTTTGAATGTGACTTAATGGAGACTCGACCGCTCGTATTAGAGAACTGTAAGGGACAGCTCATATAGATTAAACCGATTTTATGTAACTTTTGGGGATTAAAACAACATTCTTTAGGTCGATTTAATCACTTTTAAGCTTACATTTGGTTTGAATGTGTGTAATAAAGACTTGACAGTTTGTATTAGAGAAAACGTTTGGGATAAATCAACATTTTTGTGGATTCAATAACTTTTTAACTTAATTTAAATCAGATTATCCTGGGTTTAAATGTAAATTCAATTAGACCACTTAGATTTGAGGGACAGAATTCAGCGAAAATAATAAAGAAAAAACATTAAATAAAAACAAAATTCAAGAACTTTTTAACTTAATTTAGGTCCAATTTCTGTGGGCTTTTTTTTTTTTAATGTGAATTCTAAAGACTCACTGGTTTAGGAGAACTCTAAGGGACAGTTAGGCACAAAATAAAAACACTTTTGGTTTCGACTTATTTTCTGATGGAAATGTTGGACTAAACATCTGTACGTGGAATAAAACACGATATCTGGTTTACTTATCTTAAAAAAGAAAGCTTTTAGGAGCTTCATCTTAAGGTTCCACTTACACACATTTGATCAAATCACTGTGTCATTATCTTGGATTAAAGAAAACGTTTATGTGGATCAGTTCCTTTTTTTTTTTAACCTAATTTAGGTCCGTTTTTTCGGCCAATTTCTAAAAGAATCAGACATTTGGATTAGCGAGTATTAAGGGACGGTTCAGCCAGAAATAAAAGCGTTTTTTTCTCTTGCATATTCTACAAAGTTTTGGTGCGAGTTGCCCACTGTCGGAGATACCGATCATTCGAGTCTGCCTTCTCTCTAAAATAATACAACGGGATGGATCTTAGCTTGTGTGTTTCATAATAACTACTTCAATTGTATGTGAGAGAAGGCAGACGTTTCTTTCTACATCTGATATCCGCTCACTTTAACCAAAGCTTGACGTATAAATAGTCCTTGAGGTACGAGAAAAACATATATTAGGGTGAATTCTCCCTTTAAAGTCCCTCCTTCGATGTTACTCGCATGACTAGAATTACAAGTTGTGTTTTTTTGTTTTTACAATTGCTTTGGTTTAAAGAGGTCACACACCAAGGAGGTTTGGGCCCACTAGTGTGAACCCCCTGAAATAAGGACACACACACACACACACACACACACACACACACACACACACTACACACACGCACACACACTCTTTATCTCCTAATCTGTGCTGCTCCCCTCCTCAGGTGTGTTTGTATTCCTGTGTACCTCACTCTCCCCCCTCCTG
>NW_011366735.1:0-2738 GCF_000735185.1 Notothenia coriiceps
GCTGAGATAACTTGACATGGGATGGTGTAACCTCGGACACTGGCTCCACGACGTCTCCACAGGTATCTATGTGCAGGACTGAGAACTTGTCTAAGACTTCAGGGTTGTCTTCTGCATAAAGAAAAGTGCATCAAAGTTTTTATGGACATATTATCAAACAAAGCTATTACATATGTGTTTAAATTATATGTTTTGCTTGCCTGTGCAGATCCAGTGAGGCAGATACGCTTCCTCCAACTTTCCAGCAATGACAGTAACGTCAAGAAGGGGACCTCCAGGAATTAAGTGCAGAGCTTCCATCCTCTCCATGTGTTCCTCCCAAGAGCCAAACTGGTACTTCAAGCTGACCTTTTCCTTACAAACCCAGCGCAGTCCAGAGACACCACACTCAAAGGGACCTGCATCAGACTGTAGGCTAATTTATGGAAGAGAAGATATTGTAAGAGTGGAACACATTTCAGCATTGTTAGAGAAAAACTGAGTTATTTATTCATGAAAATGTACTTGCTGATTATCGTAATGAAGCATTGGAATTAATGGTCGAGCTCAGAAAAATATCTTAGGTTTTCATCAGGAAATTGGTTCGCTGTGACACAGTAATTGAAGACGTTTTTTTACCTGTAAATTGGAGTATCCTCGTCATCCCCACAGATCACTTCAGGTTTGAGTGTAATCCAGTGAACCTCAGGTACTTGAACTACGGTCTGCATCTTTATTTTAGTTGTCTGAAATATATTAAAAGTATGATTTACTGTAGATGTACTGCAAGTAACAAGTAATTTACAGCTTGGTGTTAAAGTTTGATTTAAAAAACATTGTCTGGTGCCTTGCTCAAGGTCCTTGGTCAATGAGGATGCATTGGACAGCTTTACTCACTTTTCTCCTGACAACCTTTGGAGGTCCTCCGCTGCTGAGTTTGTCAACACTCTCTGAATAAACTCTGAAATGGTAAAGGATAACTTTTAACGGATAACTTCACATGGTCCTTGCTGGGCTTAAGAAAACATACATTTTCTTTAATAATTCATTATTTTTTTATATATATAAATTAGCCTCACAGATCAAAGCAGATATGGCAGTGCATGTGCAACACATTTGAACAAAGATCGTTCAAAGGAATGTTTTAGACAGCAATTTTTTATTGTTTTATAATTTTCTTATCAACATTTTTGTTTATATATCTTAATGGCAATACAAGACCAACCTTGCACCCAGAAAGTGTGGTATCCGTTTCTCAACAATTCTGTAGAAGATGTCTTTGTCTTCTTCAGATTTTAGATGACCATCCAAGAGCTCCTTCATCTTCTCCTCCGAGGTCGGGAGTGCGCAGATTTTATCATAACTTTCCTGATGAATCACCCCCTTGGTAATTAGCTCATCCAAAACGGATTCCACATCGCTCACATGGTGGATCAGCTGATTTCTTTGTATATCCACAATGTGCTTCTCTAAAGGAAAACCAAAGGAAAAAATACACATTAGTCATTTTGAAGTTTTTACAATAAAAGTATATTTGAGGAACAATACTTTCCACATATTACGTTAAGATTTGCATTTTCATTGTTTGATGTGTATTACATTCAAGCACTTTACATGGACCCAAAGAAGAGATACGGTCAGATAAACAATAGAATACGTTAATTATGCACGACAAAAGGCAGAGACAAGTGTTGATGTTTGATTCCCGCGATACCTTTGAAAGGACAGAGGTCAATATTGTTTATATTTTATATAATATATATATATTTTTTTTTTATTGTTACTTCTCTATTCCACCTTTTAAGTATTTGTATTTTAATGTCTGAACACACTGCTGCTTCTGTAACAAAATAATTTCCCAAATGTTGATCCATAAAGTATATATCTATCTATCTATCTAATATCATGAACCATTATTATATACATTGCCAGATATGCCAAAAAAACTATATTTTTACAGTTATGTTTAACAAAGAAACAACAGTGCAATTATTTATCAACAATAATTCAACAACACAAACAGGAAAAAAGCACTCACGGCGCCGGGTGTCCAGGTAGGTCCTCATTTGTATCGCCCATGGCGCTTCGGCCTCCCTCCTCTGGAACTCTCGGCCCAGTGAAATTCAACCAGCGAAAACTTGATCCTTCAAAAAAGCCCTCAAAACTCACTTATTCACTCTGGCTTTCAATCTCTAATCATCACCATCCTCCTTCCCCCTATTTAATTTACACTTGGATTAGGACCTCTGTTTTTGTTTCTCTGTTTTGATATGTATGTAAAGCGTCTTTGAGCACTGGGGAAAGAGATATATAAATATGATGCATGATTATTATTATTATTATTATTATGACTGCCAAAATAGGAAAACACTGCGTTACAATTTGTTTTCCAAAATAGGAAGAAGTGCATTATATGCTTCCCGGACTTAAACCAGGTGTTTTGTTAATCAATGCTGCTTCCTTTACAAATCTTCATCCAAAGAAAACTGTGAACAATTGTTTTTTCACCAAATGTTTTTTAACCAACAACTAAATAGTATAAATATTAAGAACACTAAAGAAGTGAACATGCAAGGGAATATTATGCAAGGCCAAAAAGGGTTTGGATTCAATATTAATAAATGGATAAATAACATGGGCTTAAAATAAACTATAATATAATACAAAAATACAAAAATACATTTTGATGGTGACTAGACGCCATGCAAAAAATGTTGAGTAAGAAGTGTTTTCATATATTCTGCGTTCGATGTCTCAAT
>NW_011366736.1:0-1524 GCF_000735185.1 Notothenia coriiceps
TAACATACAGCCTGGAAGTGGGCTGAGGGGTGTGTGTGTGTGTGTGTGTGTGTGTGTGTGTGTGTGTGTGTGTGTGTGAGAGAGAGAGAGAAATTGTGTGTGTGTGTGGGTGTGTGTGTGTGTGTGTGTGTGTGTGTGTGTGTGTGTGTGTGTGTGTGTGTGTGTGACTAGGTTGCAAAAGTCAACTTTAGGGCTTATTTTCTAGTGTTTATAATAGATGTCAGAGAGTCCTTGGAGCCTACAGATGAGTTCATGAGTCGTGAACATAGACTGTATGTACTCGTGACACATGTTGCCTCCTGAGGCCTTTTTTTTCTTTTTGTGTCTTCATTGGAAATAGTAGAAATCTGATCAGGTGGAGGACGTGCGGAGATACAATAGCTTTCTTTCCTTTTTTTAAGAGGACGCCAATTTTTACCACCCTGAACTTTAAGTGCAGACTCTTTGGCGGTCATGTGACGCCTCAGAGTTCAGTATTGTATTGTATCACCACATACCAGAAAAAACTAACAACAATCAGGTGTCAGCTGTTCTGTTTGTGTGCAAATTTCTGCATGCTAACACGTTGAACTGAGATAAAGAGCATGGTAAACATTATATATTATATTACATAACATTATACCTGTTTAACATCATCCTAGCCAGCATGTTAGCCTTAGCATTTAGCATGTCTGTAGACAGGTGTGTAGCTGCTTTCTATTAAAGTTATTCTACTTAATATGTTTTATATGTAACACAAGATCCTGTATTGATCCACGCAGGGAAGTCAGGTGGAAGGAATAAGATTGAAACACAGGATAAGACGGATTCACACGAGTATAATTTCAATAATTCTGAGTATTAGAAATATATATTAGCGTGTATGGCAAGAATAAGTCCAAAGGAAGCTACATACGTGCAAATATAAGATGCATCTTGTTGAATATTTAGGTTTTAAAGCTGGGTTGTGCAGCCTGATGTCTACTGGCAAAAAGCCGCTTTGTTGTGGGGTGATGACTCTCATTTTATAAGATTATAATCAGCATGGAAGCCAATACAGATGATATGTTAGGGTGCAACAATAGTACGTTAAACACTCTCTGGAAAGATTGTGCATTTTATTCCACCTGCAGTGAAACCTGTAGTACATTTGTAACACATGGCTGCTCAGTGCTAACAGCCTCAGGCAGACAGACTGCAGACGAGCCTGACGCCAGCACACACACACACACACACACACACACACACACACACACACACACACACACACACACACACAGCAGTTTCCCTGGAGACGGAGTAAACACAGCGCAGCTCCATCAGGTTTTGGTGCTCGTTGCTTCGGCACTAAATCCGTCACTTGAAAGCTTTTTTTTAGGGCCGGGACGCGATTAAAAAAATTAATCTAATTAATTACAGGCTTTGTAATTAATTAATCGCAATTAATCGCATTTTTAATCGCATATAAATATTTGACCTGAGAACAGTGAGAAGCAATTTTTTTCACATGGATTTTAGTATACCATTGAATAATGACTGAATACA
>NW_011366737.1:0-2173 GCF_000735185.1 Notothenia coriiceps
TTCCCTTGGAGACTGACAGTTGAACATTGTTCTCACAGAAATATATCTCTGGCTTCATAAATGACTTTCCCAGTCATGATGAGGATGTCAGGACTGAGCGATTGCTGTCTGAACTATTACTCGTCTCTTTGGGAGTCCACCAAGGTTGTGTGCTGGGCCCGGGAACATTTTATCCATGGCTGTCCAGTGATGTTGCAACCTGGGATTTACCTTCTTGTCCAACTTAATAGCCCTGATGTAGACTGTTTAAGGACACGTTTTTAAACCTCTCTGTACATCCTAATTCAAGTGAAGAACAAGGGTAGATCAATTGCAGACATAAAATATGTCTTAACACGTTAACTGAAAACTCATCCAGAGAAAATTAAAGCTCACAGTTTCATCCGTATTGAACATTTTAAAAGGGTCAAAGGTCTTTATGCCACTCTAAATCACAGAAATTGACACTTAAAACACACATTTAGTGGAACAGTAATATTCAACTTGTAGCTTACTGTAACTTAGATTTGTTTATACGCCATTCTACCAACCTGTAGGAGCTTCAATCATTGTCTTTTGTGTTGGATTTTCCTACAGTTTCAACGAAAACTTCTGTAATTTTCCACCTGGACTATTTGTTCACCTGTTTTTCGTATCTACAGTAGGTGGGGAAAAGAGATTTTGAAATTGGTCCCATTTTGAGCCAAAGTAGGGAAACATGCTGCAATGTAATCCTTCGGGCAATTGAACAGCGTCAACTTAAAGTGCTTGTGTTGGCCACCTATGGGCTCCGATTGTTGTTTCAGACCGTTTTAACGGAATGTAATTGCTTGGCAACAGCCTGGGTCCATCCATGTTTACTTCCTGTTAGCTGATGTCCTTCACATACACAACCGAGGAACCTCTAAAATGTTATAGGTTCCCTCGACTGCAACAACAAAAACCTGCAAAAGGAAATTAATTGGGTCGTATTAAGAATGTTTGCATTAGCCGCGAACATAGTCAAAAGAGTCTGACAACATTATGGAAAAAATACTCTGTGTAGACATTTTTCTTACTCTTTATTTTATTTATTCTAAATGTTATTCTGTCTAATCAATTATCCCCCAAGGGTGAGTTAGGGTTAGGTTTAGGGTTTAGACCGGGGTGGCGTGTGGCACAGTGGGTTGTGCGTTGGTGCTCAGATCAGGGGGTCACAGGTTCAAACCCCACTGCAGTCAGCATGTCGTTGTGTCCCCAAATTGCTCCTGTGAGGATTGCCCACAGTATTGAGTATGTAAGTAACTTTGGATAAAAGCGTCTAACGAGTGACATGTAATGTAATGTAAAAAATCTGCAAAATATTCAGCCACAAAACTAAACATATTCTGAATAGCAAGGGTTGTCGGTTCAGATCTCGTTAGACATGGCTTTCTCTTTTTGCCTAAAACTTAGTAGTAGTGATTGTGTACTGCCTAAATAAAAGCAGGCAGTATGAGAAAGAGCTTTTTGAACAACATTGAAACACGTCACAGTAGAAACACTAAATACACATATGAACCTGAAAATGATTATTATACGTTTTCCTTAATCCTAAAATGCTCACTCTTTAAGAAGTAGAACATGTTCACTTACACAAACCGCTTTGGTCTTTTGAGATTAGTGAATAAAACAATCCCTCTCTTGTTTCTGGGCACGGGGAAAAAAAACTCTCCAATTTGGGCATTAGTGGGAACTTTGTCTTAATGTATCGCTCTGGCTCCGGCCCAACGGCGCTCCGCTCCACCTTTCTTAGCTTCCTTTCTTCTCGTGCAGGAGGATGAATGTCTGTAGTTTAGCTCTAAAGACATTTGATTTTCCCCCGCAGCATGTGGAGCGCATGTGTCCGTCTTGGCGTGAGCGTGCCAAGTTTCCACAGAAACCTGCAGTTATGTTGCTCTAAGTATTTGATAACCTGGTGAGGTATTGTAGTAAGAATAGGTCACCCACCCCCCATTTCTCCTCCTCTTCCTCCTGCTCTTCCTCCTCTCTCATTTTCATTTGACTTTTTCTTTTCTCCCACTGTTTTTTCCTCCATGCTTATCTCTGCTCGTCCCTCTACTCGTCTTTTTTACGTCTTTAATATCGGCCCTTCCCCTCTATCATCATCTCATCTCCTCGACCTTCTACAACTCTCCCACCTCCTCTCTCTCTCTCTCTCTCTCTCTCTCTCTCT
>NW_011366738.1:0-3889 GCF_000735185.1 Notothenia coriiceps
GTATTTATGATATGTGATAACACATCTAGATGTAAGCAGGGATAGGGTTGTGTGCCATATAATTTTCTTATTATAAATGTAAGTAATGGTGGTTATAATTGTGGGTAACACTGTTAACCACTACATTGAAAACTCATTGTGATAAACATACCTGATACTCCTTAAAAAAAGAGTCTGGATCCTCGTTGAGGTAGATCGCGATGCTTCGCAGGATGCACCCCCTCTTGATGTGGATGTTTTCAAACTAAAGCAGTTACGATACATCAAAGAGAATTAAGCACAATGTGCAACAGAGCAGGTAGTCTACAAAGTAGAGGGCTGTATCTGTCGTGTGTGTCCCTAAGCAGGACTCCTAACTCCTACATGTCCACAATAAGCTGTTGCCTTGAATACATTTCACAGCCATTTATGTGTGAAAAATGGAAGCACTGCTAAGGATTTTGCATAAAAACACTATAAAAGCAGACCATTTCTTAAATGTGTTCATTATGAGCATGAACAAAAACAATAGAGTGAAAAACGAGGTTCTCTGCATTTATACTAACCGAATCTGATATTGCAAGGGCTTCCTTGATTTGTTGCCCCTTCTTGGCCTTGAAGATCTTCAAGAGCTTGTCTGAGAAGTGGTCCAGCTGCCACATGAACTTTGATTGAAGGGGTGATGTTGTGATCCTCAAAAACTCTGCATTCATCGTCAACATATTATTAACAAGCACAATACAACCAATTGTTACTTGTTTATTAGAATCACAACCATGCAAGGATGTAGATATGAATCACAAAGGAGAATAATAAAAGACTGTCAACAAATACAAATATAAACATTTACTTACTTCACTCTGCCGTAACAGAGCACGCCATCTGCATTTGAAGTCCCCTATCAAAGGCCTTTGCTCCACAATCTCAAGGCGTCTGTGGGAGACGGTTTTTTCCATTTTTGCTTTTATGACCACCTCATTGTCACGCTTTTTCAGTTCTGACAATAAGGCAATTCTCTCGTTCTCCAAGCTTTCTGTGGTTTTGCCTTTTGGGTGTTTACTTCAGCTTTTCTGTTTTTTTTCTGTTTGCTGCAGCTTTGCCTTGGCCTGTTTTCTTGTGCTTTAAGGAGTTCACAAGGATTTCAGGATGTCCAAGACGGCCAAGCTTTGTACGATAGTTTTGCATTTTGCACTTAAGAGACTGTTTCCACCCCCCAAATCCTGTCTTGGATCCTAGCTGCCCCAAACAAGGGTGGGCCCTCGTCAATGCTGCAGCTACCTCTTCACACTGATAGTCTTTTGGATATTTTGTGAATTTGATCATTTCTTGGGCTAGGCCATCAAGAATGACTCCTTTCAGCTTCGGGCCAGGCTGGAAGTATGTTCCAGTTGTCTTAAACTCTGCATTCTTTAGATGAAGCTCAAATTCAGCCTCGTACGTGAGCTTAGGAACCACACAAACTGTGGCCAGGATCACAATTGTGAGGCCTGAGCTTCAGGGGATGGATGCGGGGTTGACGTATACACTATATCGTCACTGCAGTATGAGGCTATTGATGATGCAGGGATTAGAGGCTCTGAGCTTCCAGTAATTGAGGTCTCATCAAATGAGTCAACTGTGTACAAAGTGATGGATGGCTCAATATTCGACAATATAGGAGAGTGAATTACTTTCAGACACTGATGTAAGATTCATGAACTCGTTAAAGTCAACATCCATGTATTGCAGACGGAAGTCCTCCTTCAATTGAAGAGATGTCTTGACAAATTTGTGCAGTTCATCAACTGTTGCTGGGATTTCCGAATCTAGGATCAGTTTTCTAGAGCCAGACTGGTCGGCAAAGATGATGCGCAGAACCGCCCGACCTGCCATTATGGAACACCTTTTAATCTAGAGCAGAAACAAGGTGAAAGAATAACAAGAAAGAAACACATTAGGATTATATCAAAGATGAACATAAAAATGGTTTGACAGTTTTTGTCAGAGCCTGCTATCCAGAGCTCAGACTATTTAGGTTTAAAAATGATACTCACCTTTAACAATGATGAATCTTTTCATCATTACCATGCGCAAACTCCCAACCATGTATAGTCAACAAGGTGATAGGGGTCTACCAAGTCAGCAAGCTCAATAACGGCAACCTCTGTATTGGGTGAGGCAGGAAGCTCAAAAGCACCATAATGCTCTCTGTACCAAGCACACGCGTCTTTTACCAGAAAACACAACTTCTCCTTAATAATGCAAAGTTGAATGATCTCATGGAATTTAGGCAGTCCATCTGCAGATCCGTGTACAATAATCATCCCCTCACAGTAACGTATACCCAAGCAAGACACATTGCTTGCCATATGAACCTCAGTCACATCTGGGAAACTCTGTTTCAGTGTAGACACGACTCCTTCATTAAGGACATCAACAGGCAGGATTGAGACATCTGTGACCTCCAAGGATAACTTCTTGACACTGGAGGAATGTGTGTGATAGGCAAGCATGAATTGGTGTTTAGTAGCTAGTGAACGAGGTATGTTCTTAAAGCAATTGGTGTGATGAGCAACCTGCTTGAAGAAGCTATGTTTAGCCTCAAATCTCATTGTCCACAGTGCAATTAGAGGCCCGAAGCAACGAATCATTTGCGGATAGTGCTCTAAAAAGTGATGTTTTGGTAAGAGCTCTACATGTGGAAAGAGTTCAATATAGCGCTGTCTATGACCATAGATCTTGGCTTCAAGATAAGCAATGGTCAAATCTGTGTGAACAGGGGCCACAACCAACTCAACTATGTCCTTAAGATCTAGAATTACCTGCCACGCTGGTTCATCTTCTGGTCAAATGTGCCAAATCACAAAGGGAAGCAGTCTTATTAAGGTCCAGTTTTCATGCGCATTGCCACCTATTGTGTTTCTAGATGTGAAAGAGCGTGGGGGCGATTGGTTCTGTCCCCCCATTTGTACGGAAATGTCTGAATCAATGTGTTGAGCCTTTCAAAAGTGAAGTATTTTTTGGAGATCAACAAACTCATACAACGAGCCAGTTCAACTGGAACAACATCTTCAAAAAGGCCATGCACAATGTCAGGAGGATAACCAGTAGTTACAGGAAAATGGGAAAGGTGCTCTGTTGAAACACACTGCTATTTTACACTACAGCAAATAGTTGCATTCTCCTGAGCAGACTGAACATGAACATCATGGATGTCTCTTGTTCTCAGTTGGAAAGCACCTGACTGGATATCCAGATTTTACTCCAGTACAAAACCTGCATACTGACCCAGCTGAAAAACTATCAACAAATCCCCCGAGCCATATAACACACTGGACAGAACCTTTAACCCAGGGGTCTGCAACCTTTTTGACCAAAAGAGCCATTTTGCTCCTTTTTCCCCAAACATTTTTTGTCTGGAGCCGCAAAACATATTTCATAGCTTGATAGCTAAGTTGTATTTATTGTTATATCAGACAAAAACTACAGTTTTTTTGCATTTATTAGGCTATTTATTACATTATATAAAACTGTTAACCTCTAATAAAAAACAAAGAACTCCTATAAGGAGAATTACAAATAATACACAGGCTTACTTTAAAATAAATTAAACACAGCACTTGGGGAGTCCTCTGCACATTTGAAGGAAAAAAAAATATTATTAAAATGGGCCCACTTTGAAATAAATTAAACATATAGCTGCACCCTAAAACGAGTTAAAGGTAGGGTAGGTAAGAATGGAGAAACCAGCTCGTGTGCGCTAGAATTTGAAAATACACAACCGGAAAAAATAGGCCTCTTCCTTCAGACTTTCTTACAGATTCCCTCCTCCAACACACACGAACGCGCATCATCAATGAGGCCACGAGATAAGTTTGTGCACAGATGGAAGGCTGACAGGCAGGTAGGCCATCCAGTTATTTTAGCCGGG
>NW_011366739.1:0-1925 GCF_000735185.1 Notothenia coriiceps
ATTTTGAAAAATAAAAAGTATAAATATGCCTTATATAGGTATGGTCCTACAATATATTATTCAAAAATAGCATGATAGGTCCACTTTAAGTATCATCCCGTTGGATTTGACGTCATCTGAACAGGACATTGCACGCTTACTGCTTGATAGCGCGCGAAGGCCCGTTTACGCCGGTTGTTAAACAACATCGTTATGCGAAAATGCAAGTTTGCGTCCAAATGGTTGGAAGATAAGGAGGAAGGACAATCAATACTGTATATAGTCAATGTGAGGTCAAGTGTGTCGCCAATGTAACCGGTTAAAACTCAAAGTGGCGATGAGGTCTTAAAATGTATGGAAAGGGTATTAAAGGTCTTAAAAGGTCTTACATTTGACTAAAGGATTCCTGCATATATCCTGTATAAGAGCTAACATGGGTTCTGTGATTGACCTACTTCCTCAGTGAAAATTCAACAGCCCTGCTCTCATCCTTCTTCACTCCTTGTGTCTTACACACATAAACCCACCCTCTTTCTCCTCTTCTTCCTCCCCACTTCTCCACTGCCCACCATCTTTAGTGGGTTAGGTGCTGTCATTCAAACAAGCCTATTAGTAATCTGTGTATAAAGTACAGATTATTAAGGTGTTAACACAATTTCAACCTTTAGTATCCAAGTAAATAAATCAATGCTGTTTCGGCTGATTTGCAAAGTCTGCCAAATATAGTTGAAACATTTGATTTAATATCCTAGAAAGTGAGTTATTTTGTAATAGTTAGATTTTTCTGTTTGTCTGCCACAGGAACTCTTGGACCAACATCTCATTCCAAAGGCCTCTGGAGCAGAGAGCAAAGTATTCTATTTGAAAATGAAAGGAGATTACTACCGCTACTTGGCTGAGGTCGCTAAAGTAGAAGGCAAACATGGTAAGTTCTATGTCATTTACAAAGTAATTTATACGTGTATGTTTTCCTGTTTGGAGAGATGCATTGTAAAACCTTCAAATAAAAGTAACCAGATCCAAAGGAGGTTTTTCAGGGTCCCTACAGATCCTTAATAAGTCTTACGGCCCATCCACACAGCGGCGTGCGTTGACGCTTGGCGGTGGGTGTATCTGAAGCTTGGGGATTTTTTGCGAGCAACGCGACCAACAACCAATCACATGAATCTCCCGCCCCCGACATACAAAGCAATAGCAATGTTAAAACGAAGTAAACTGGATATAAAATCCCCAAAAAGGCAAAAACCAGTTTCACCCACTGTCTCTGCCACCTCCCTCCATGCCTGGCTCCTCCGGTTTGTATCCCGGTAGATGAACAGAGACTGATCATACAGCACCGGGTGATTCACTACCGCTATAATGAATTTTTCCTCAATTTTTTGGAATATGAGGAAATGAACTGCGTAGTCTCTCCCAGCATACACGCGGTTTGATTGGCTTGCGCTTGTACTGGCAGATTTGCATAAACGGGATTTCATTGGCTGACGCTTCTGCCGAGGCGCCAAAAGTTGAATATTGCTCAATTTTTGAAGCGAGCAACGCCAGCAACGCGTCGCTTCCCAAAATGCAGTTTGGCAAAAAGTGACGTCACCCCATTCAAAGTGAATGGTGAAGCGTCAACGCACGCCGCTGTGTGGACGGGCCGTTACTGAACCAGACTGCACCGGATTGAACCAGACTGAACCAGACTGAACCGGACTGAACCAGACTGAACCAGACTGAACCGGACTGAACCGGACTCGACTGGACCAGACTGAAGGAGAGCATGCTGTGATGAAGTCCCTCCCCATTGGTCATGTTATACAGTCTATTTTTGATGTGGCAAGAAGAATGATTTATTTTGGAGCTATGGACTGGTGTGTGTGTGTGAGCTATGGACTGGTGTGTGTGTGTGTGTGTGTGTGTGTGTGTGTGTGTGTGTGTGTGTGTGTGTGTGTGTGTGTGTG
>NW_011366740.1:0-2339 GCF_000735185.1 Notothenia coriiceps
GTGTGTGTGTGTGTGTGTGTGTGTGTGTGTGTGTGTGTGTGTGTGTGTTTGTCTGCGTGTGTGTGTGATGTATATATAGCTTCACCAGTGCTCTTTGGCTTGCTAATGAAGCTGCGAGCTAACGTCTGGGTCATCTCCTCCAGACCTGTCCCTGCCTCTATTAAATGTCAGTTCAGTGCATAACACGGCCTTATTATTGTAAAATGACATTTACAGTGAACTTTAAAAGCCACCAGATAAGCAACAATCCCATTTCAGCCTCAAAGGAACTACAAAGACCAGGAGTTTACAGAGGAGGCGGGAAGGATCAGTCGAAGGCTTCCAGCTGAGAGGTCGGATTTCACTTTGAGATTATTTGTGTTGTTCCAACAAATCGCCTTTTGGTCTCATATAAAATGGTTTTTCCGGAGATCAGAGGAATCCTTTTGAGGGTTCATCACACAAGACAAGTTTAGCAGCTTTGTACAGGTTGTGATTTCCTCCAAAAATGAAAGACATAGACATGCATCCACATTAATGATCCAATATCGTCCGGTGATTTCGATAAAACTCATAAACAAAGGATTCGAAGCCATAAATCTAATACGGGTAACTTGTATCACGCAGAGATCACTTTGCGATTTCTATACGGTTGATAATTGTTTGCCCTTCCACTTAGGCACCTGTATACCTGTCCTAAATTAAAGGGCCAAAACCACGCCTACAAGTGACGTCACAACAACATGGCGATAGTAAACATCAATCAAAGGATAACAAACCGTTGCTGAGGATAACAGACCGTTGCTAAGGATAGCATACCGTTGCTAAGGATAACAGACCATTGCTAAGGATAACAAACCGTTGCTGAGGATAACAGACCGTTGGTAAGGATAGCAGACCGTTGCTAAGGATAACAGACCGTTGCTAAGGAAGGTAGACTGTTACTTTTTGAATATTTAATTATATATTTGCAGTGTGAATTTTAGTACAAAAATGAACGGGAAACTTACCACACAGAAAACTCCGTCAACTGTTGAGTTTGACTTCAATTTCTGAGCCTGCAACAAAACAAACAAAGAATACAAATAAATGTTAGAATTTTTTTAAAACAACAATATCTTTGTTTGTGTTGATGTTGTTTGCTGTATTTTAATAAACATTGAAGACGCAAGGTTTACGCTTTTTCTTAAAGTGTGCATTTAAGTTCCTAACACAACAGCATTTAACAGCAGTGAGAGATCAGCAGAGGATCCGCGGTAATTAATTAGCTTTGATCAACAATGGAACAATCCATGGAACAATCTGCCGTCTAATCACGCTGAAACATATTCTGCCGACACGTTCACACAACAGGTACAGAGCGGCACACAGATATTAGTGTTCAAACACCCTGACTAAACTTCAAACAAGCATCACATGCGTACGTTTGGGAAAGCACGGCGCTCATCTGATCATAAAAACAGATTAGAGAATAAAAAGCTAAAATAACCTTGGATAGTTTATACTGAGAGCCTGTTCAACTTAAAAAGCCTTTGATATGTTTCAGCAACTGAGCACAGAGGGACAGTGAAACCCAGACTCTACGGTCCCTCTCCAGGTGCATTTGGTAAAAGGTAAAAGTGATTATGTTGATTGCAAACCAACAAGGTGTTGATTTGAAGCACAGGTTTCATAATCAGGGTCTGAACAAATCTCATATTGTCCTTCTGTATCTGATAAATAAGGCGCCTGATTATGAGTTTGCAGGAGATTGACCCTCACACTGAATATCTGCATTCAGAGTGGAAGCTGTAAGCAAATGTAACTCCAGTTTTAGCTTCTGGGTGTGTGTGTGTGTGTGTGTGTGTGTGTGTGTGTGTGTGTGTGTGTGTGTGTGTGTGTGTGTGTGTGTGTGTGTGTGTGTGTGTGTGTGTGTGTGTGTGACAGAATAATAGATGACTTCTGTATACAGAGTATTGTGAATTCAGACCAAACATAGGGATATACAGGATGTAGCAGGCAATTTAATCAGAGAAAGTGAGAAACTGTATTCTGTTATTACACCTTTTTCTTCAAGACTAAACAAAAAAACAGCTCAGGTGGAATGATGTCTATAAATCACGCCTCTGTATAAAGAACCAAACAAAAACACATGCCAAGAATAACAAAAGAAAGTTAGTTTGAGGAACAAAAGGACTAAACACAGCCTACACCTATCTTTGATATGAGTCATTGTTAGACGCTTTAAAGAGGACCTATTGTAACTTTTGTGAGTTTTCCCTTTTCTGTAGTGTCTGTCACAGTAGAGACATGATATGAGCCTGAACTTCAGCAGGAGAGGACTCTTTAAAGTAGAGACACTACATACTGATATACGCCTG
>NW_011366741.1:0-3360 GCF_000735185.1 Notothenia coriiceps
ACAGTATGTCCACTGTAGTTGACGTCGGGACCATTTTAGTTTGAAAAGACAGCCAAAATGAACAGATAGACTATGTAACATATCATGGTTATAGAGTGATATTAATACAATAATACATTCACCTTTATTTAAAACATGAATAAGTAATTGATCTGAACATTGCTGTTATCTATTTGGTCACTAAAAAACTAGTTTGGTTTTTGGTGAATCTTTCCAGATCTTCAAAGACTTTGTAGTCAATGGACTGGGAAAAGTACCTAATTGACTCCAGTCTGCACGGGCTGTAGGGTCATCTTGACTAGTTGTATGGATGTGGTCTCCATTTGACCATGCTCATAGAAACAAAGCTTGCATTCCTGAGGCAATTCTCATTGTTCATGGCTCCACTTAAAATAAAAACAACAATAAGACATACGTGCTACTCTTGGCCCACAGAGGGCCAAGTCTTTCCAGCTCGTCCCTATCCGTCTCTCTGTCTGTATCTGTGTGCTCATGGAGCCTCCTGCATCTTTCCCCCCCTTCTTCTTGACCCTCTTCTATCCCAGATGTGAAATCATCATCTCTCTCATCATCAGAGAGCTCAAAATCTGAATCTCCCTGAACTATCTGGTACAGAAAATGTCTGCTTCAGTTCCGTCTCCTTCAACAATATTGAGTCATTAAGTCCATGAAGATGGTCCTGACGTCCACTAGAATGGACATTTATAAAAGGGTTGTTATTTGAAAACTTGAATTATTTAATTGCTTTCAGAACTAATTATATAGTTCCTCACATGTTAATAAACAAGAACAGATTTGATTTCCATGGTAAAAATGACAATTATTCAACAATATTTGACTTCTCCTCCTGCTTCTATAACATTTTGTTTTTGGTATGCCAGCCATTTTGGATGAAAAGAAAGAGGAACTTCCCAGGATGCAATTTTAACCAATGACATATCACTGGAACGACCAGGATGTCCTCTGTACAGTGCATCAGGGATTGATAGATAGAGTAGCTCAAAAGAGTAAAAGGAGATGCATGTTAACAAAATCCAGGAGGATAAAAGACATTTTTAACAATCGTAAATACTTAATAGGTTTGTTTTTGACAAAAGAGTTTTATTTTCTCTAACGCTTGGCCAATGCTCTGATTGAAATGTGAGTCTTACATCATGTCTGAGGATCAAGGGTTAGTCTATGTGTGACTTTTATGTGAATGTTTTCGTTTTTGAGGTTCAGCTTTATGCGTCATGTTAGCCGATCCATCTGTCTTTGTTATTTAGTATTGTATCATCTTTTTTTCCCATTTTGTTGCATTCTTCTCTGAAGCACTTTTAGTGGTTTACCACATATACAAAGGGCATTTAATGTGAGACATATGGGGTGGAATAAAGACAGGAGCTCACATTTGAACCATCAATCAATGCAGTTTAACTGGAATTTTAATTCAGAGCGGGTAAAGCTTCAAGTGACATCTTTTTAGAAGACTCAACTACCCCAAAGATATTAATCTTTAGAAATGTGTCATTCAGACGACTTTATTAAACTCCTTTATCTTTTGATTCACTGCTGTCCCATTCAGCAATTTGCATGGACAGGTACTTACAATTAAAATATATATTTACATACTTCAGTCCAAAAAGCTTCCTGAATCCAGTCCGGAAACTATTGGCTGGCAGATATTTGTAATCCCTCTAATAAAAGCAGAAACACTTATCTCACAAAAACAGACACGACAAATCAATCACTCCTGCAGCAGGACGGTTGCTTTGTCATTTCACTCAAACTTTTTTTTAAAACTCCTCCAATGGAACAAAGAGATGTGTTCAACTTAATAAACTTTATCAGTTATTATAAAACCCCCTTTGACTCTACTGTAATAATGACTGCGGATGATTGCAAGCTGTAGTGATCATTGTTTTCCTTGATAATGACGTAGCTTACAGAAAATATGAATTTGATAAACATCTATTCATGACTTAACTGTTAATGTGAGCAGCCAGATATCTTTTTCATAACCCAATATTACCAGCATAAGAAATTGAAAAACATAAACTCTACCTGAAATATGTCTTCTGTCTGTGCTTTAACCGGTCAAAAACTCTCTGTCAACTGAGAATTATTTGCAAATATTCAAAGAATTCATGTAATTTTAAACATATTTGCATAAAACAGTAATTATCATAAGGGTCAAGATGATATTAGCCTGACCAACAAAAAAAAGCCCAACAAGTCCAACAATGGGGTAGCTGTAGCTTATAGCTAACTGGTAACGGCTAAAAGCTAACTGGTAACAGATTACAGTTTACAGGTAACAGCTAATGTTAAACGGCTAACAGCTAACCCATAAGGGCGAACAGCTAACTCTTAAATAGTGTCTTGGTGCCCCTGCTAGCTTTGCTGTCAATACCTGTACACTGAATATCGTAGCTTTTTAGCACATATTTGAATACCTCTGAATAGACCCTCCAGAAAAACGCGATTCTGCGATCGCAGAATTTACCGCATAATCAGCAAAATGCCGCAGATTTTTAAAAGGCCGCATATTTATCAAAAGGCCGCATAATCCCCGCATTTTTCCACACAAAGTTGAGAAGAAAAAAAGTTAACTCGTCTTGACGTGACGTCATCAGCTCGCGCATCACAGAATGTAAACAACAATGTATAGAGTGAACCAGCAGTGAACGTGTGGAGGTCACACGATAGAGAAAACACCAAGATGAAAAAATCTAATCCATCTCATTTACCGACGAACATTTCTACTAAATACCGGGCAAAAAGTGGGGGGAAACTATTCTGCACCCCGTGCAACTGTATGTTGGAGCCATAGACTGTATATTGGTTGGAGCATAAGAGAAAATCGACGGTGAGCATCAACCTCCAAAACCCTTTCGAGGGCTACAAGAAACGAAGTGAGTAGCCTACAAGATTGAAGCTGGTCAGATAACGAACGAGTAAATGAAAACAGAATGAGGCGGAGAAGTGTGTGTGTGTGTGTGTGTGTGTGTGTGTGTGAGATTAAAATAGCCCAATTGCTTTTACAATAAATAAACATTGAATGTGTTTAATTGAATAGTAAAAGGGGTTTAACGTTAGTGGCAGGTTGTGTGTGAGAGAGAATAAATAAGACAGCCCAATATTTAAAAAAAAATCTATTATATTTAGCAACTTTCCGCATATTTCGCAACTTCCCGCAATTTCACTGCATAAAATCACATAAAAACCCTGCATGTTTAATCGCATAATCATGGATTTTAGCCCGCATAATCAAGGATTTTAGCCCGCATAATCTAGGATTTTTGCCCGGGTTTTTCTGGAGGGTCTCTCTATATAACAGACAAAGGGGCGGGTATTAACCAGAAAAGCATATGATGGGAC
>NW_011366742.1:0-1027 GCF_000735185.1 Notothenia coriiceps
GGGGGGGGTGTGTGTGTGCCCTGCCCCTCAGTGGGCCCAGGGATTGATCAGCCACCATGTTCGAGCCCTCACACTGGGTCACGAAAATGAGTCCAGCCCTGCTGTGACCTCGGGGTCATCCATCACGCTCCTTTTTCCAACTCCATCTCTGCCTCCTCCTTCTCCATCACCCTGTGCTGAGGGATGGAGGGATATCACTCTGCAGGGCGTCTTTTATCTTCCTCCATTCCTCAATCCCCCCTCCACTCTCTTTGTGCTGCTCTTACAGTCGCATCACTCCCTTCGTCCTCCCTCGCTACTTTCCCTCTCACATCACACTCTTTCTTCCTTTGTTTTTATCGATCATGAACAACAGCTTCCTTGCACAACTATAATGTAATTTATAAACTATCCTATGTGTTGCATATGTTATGTCTACATGTACACTGCTGTAGTTTATTGGTATAGTGCAGGTGTGTCCAAACTGTTTTCACTGAGGGCCACATACAGAACAACATACGAAAGGCTGGGCCCCTCACTAGGTGAGGTGTATTGCCTTATCACTTATCAATCAAATGTGATTCTTGATACTTGAAAATGCTTTAATAAACAAAACAGCGTACATCACAGCTCTCCAAAGGGTTTCATTTATTTAGCTTGAAGCTCAGCCCCTAAAACAAAAGTGTCAGATTGATTATAATAAGAGGAAATATGAAGGGTCTATTTCAAGCTGTTTATATAATTAAGTTATTGGTCTTTTTTTTTATCAACTAAGATTTGTATGAAAATGTTTCCAACTTAAATTGACTGAATTTAGAATTTAGAAAGTGAGCTTATTATCACATATCTGTGTAATATATGTTCACATATATATTTCAGAAGTACAATAGCACAAGTTTTATTTGTGGGCCATATTTCATTATACTTTTTTAATTAGCTGAGGGCCGTTTCAAAATGGGCCACGGGCCGTATATATGTCTTTTTTTCTGTAGTGATTTAGCTATATATTGGATCCTTATGTTTATTTTTCTACCCGTCTGTCTAGCTT
>NW_011366743.1:0-1383 GCF_000735185.1 Notothenia coriiceps
AAGGATATATTTTGGGCTTTTTTGCTTCTGCCCTAATTGTGGTCTTGTGTGTGTGCGGACTGTCACTCCTGTTGACACAGACAACGTCAGCTAACTAGTGCCCACTGCCAACCAGCCACGCCCCGACACATGGGGTCACGCCAATCACAAAGCTTTGATGCGTTCAAGTGCATTATTCTCGCAATCGACTGGTTGAGCACCCCTGATCTATACGATAGAGAACGTTAGCGGATACAACTGATATCGTCTCCGTGTGGACGGGGACAACCGTCCCGTCAACAACTAGGGAAGACTCTTAAATAAGAGTTTAACAACTTCATACACAAAATAAATAGCTAACAAACAATAAACAAAAGAAAAACCTTACTTCTTAAGTGGGATATGAACTAAGCTAACAAAAATAGGCTGTTACAAAACACAGTGTGAGGACAAGTTCACAGCAGTTAACGTTGTACTTAAGATAAACAGATACACAGATATAAGCACAAATATACCAATAAACGAGTTAACCACTGTTAACAGGGCTATCACAAGAATGTACGGAGGGAGTATATATATATATATATATATATATATATATATATATATAATGAAACATATGTCAGAGGTGAGGTGTTAAGAAGATCACATGTTTAAATGGAAATGAGCAAAAGTAAATACCTTGCTATAACTTAGTGACAGCTACATATTTATGCTGTGGCTGAACTGTTCAGGGAACTTTTTCATTCCAAAATGTTACATATTGTTGTATTTGAAAATATTTTTCATATTGAGTTGTGTTATGTATAAGCGTTTGATCTGATCTACTTTTTTAAGTAGGGTTGAGCTTGTCTTTGTGGTGATGGAAATGGGAGTATCGACTCCCCCTGTGAGTGTCGGGCATTATAAACTGTATCCCACCTGGCATGAGATTACCTCAGGTGTTCAGAGGAAGAGCTGCAGAGAAGGATGCTCATTCTTCCGGTAAACTGGCAGATGGATTTGCAGTCTGAGATTTGAAGCATTGCGTATGGGGAGAAGTTAGTATTATCCTCTCTATGATCACTTGTTTTTGGGTTAAAACGTGCGTTAAGGTTGAATCAGATTATGTTTAGGACCATGGTCATGTGGTGGTTATGGTGAAATGCAAGTCTAATGGCACAAAGTGTGTGTGTGTGTGTGTGTGTGTGTGTGTGTGTGTGTTTGAGTCTGCTGTAAAAGTGCTGATACTGTGACACACC
Source organism: Notothenia coriiceps (assembly GCF_000735185.1). Classification (NCBI taxonomy): domain Eukaryota; kingdom Metazoa; phylum Chordata; class Actinopteri; order Perciformes; family Nototheniidae; genus Notothenia; species Notothenia coriiceps. The sequence goes on from NW_011366743.1 coordinate 1,221, forward strand.
ACTTAACAGTGGCTCACGGCATCAATCAATGCCTTGAGCCACTGTTTACTGCAGCTCCAAAACTCCATAACGTTTCCTCTGTTACCTCCACGTGTTAACTGTATTAATGGCAACTGTTTGAACTCGTTATCAGACACCTGTCCACAACCTCAAACAGTCACAC
>NW_011366744.1:0-3146 GCF_000735185.1 Notothenia coriiceps
GGCGAGGTTTGTCAATGTATGTGAATCCTGCTGGGGTGATTTGATTTAAAGAAAAATAGTCCAGGGGCTTTTGCCATGTTTCGGTCAGAAAGTCCAGGTTATTGTCTTTAATGAATTCATTCAGAATGTGGCTTTTATTGTGGATGGAGCGTGTGTTGAGCAGGGCTGCTCTGAGGTGACGTTGCATTGGGGGGGGTTGTGTGGACCGGGGGAGTGGAAGGAGATTGGTCAGATTCACCTGTTTGTTTTGATGGGGTAGTGTGGGCGTGTGACAGGACCGAATGGACGGGATGGAGTGTGGAGACGTGGAATGAAATACAAACTTACAGCCAGAGCCTCTGTGTGGAGGACGGCGTTTGCGGAGTATTTCATTATCTTCGAGGATGTCCATGCAGTTCGGACGCAGGCGGTTATTAAAGGAGTGGAGATCTGACAGGGAGTAGAGCGGCGGCATGATCCCGTGAAGTGGCGCTAGCACGGAGCTAGCTAATGCTGGGGACCCGGGCAGCAGAGACCAGGAGCCGGATGACCGTGGAAGAAGGAGCGGTATGAGTCCAGATAAAATGAGAGTGATAATCCACAGCATATCAGGAGAATGATTCCAGTGGTTTCCGGAGGAGAATCGTAGGAGGGGCTGACAGCCTGGTGCAGAGTGGGAGCCGGGTGACCAGCCTACTAGCTTGTTAGCTAGCTTGATAGCCACCGGCTGTAGGCGGCAGGGAGAGACGATGTCAGCGGGGAAGCCGGTTGATCACAGCGGGATGGGAAGGCCCACATGAGCCGCGGAGTTAGGGTGGAGTTAGGGTGGAGTTGGGGTGGAGACAGAATTGTTAGCTCAGCAGAGCCGAGGAGCATCTAGGTAGCAGCCTGCTAGGTCCGATAATGCTAGCTAGCTAGCGGGCTAGGGACCGATGAGCAGGAAAGAGCCAGCAGGTAGCAGATGACAACACAAAGATCTGTTTCGATTCGATATAGAGATGCTGCTATTTTTGCTGATGACTGACGTTTCAAAAGTAGAGAGCCAGACAGGAGAGGTTCTGATCTGGACTAAAGAACAATATTTGGGGCGGAGGAGCGGCGAACAAACAACGCCAGCATCCTCGGCGACCCGGGAAAAACTCATCTTATAAGATTAGAATACAATTGTAAATATTGCATATTGTAAAGCATTTGCAATAGTTGCCCTACAGCCACAAGTGTCTGTAAACGCATCATTAATCAAGCATGTGTCACAGTCGTGTGACGTATAGAAAAGGAACAAAACTGTTATTTATTCTATTAACAGCAGAATTAAAGGAGTTTTCCCACAGCCAATTAAGTGCCAACTAGCTCCGGAAACATATAAATACATCATATGTACATAAATACATTTAGAAACGTTTTATTTTAACTTACTGCTGGTTAGAAAACTGCCACATTAAGATGTATTGTGAAGCTAACGTATAGTGATGAGTGTAAACAGCTAAGCTAGCAAAGTATTGACGGTGATAAACTCTACAAATTGCTCTATAATAAATTACACACGGCCAGTAAAGTCACAGAAACAATAAGTGTTAAAAGAGGAAGCTCAAGAAAATGAACTATTGGCATTAAAACGAACTTTTAAGCAGCTTTTTAGGTCAACCTACCGAGGAGACAGGTGATGGCAGACTGCTAACGCCTCGTGCAGGGAGCGCTAGTGTTAAGAAAAGAAACAAACACAAAATTAATTATTCAATGGTCCGATATACGTCACTAATAAAGGACTCTCAAAACATTATTAATATGAATAGCAAATTAAAAAAACTATACATAATATTAATAACAAAAATAAATGAATGAATAATAATAATTAGTGAAATATTCTAATATTCTTTTTGGTAAATATTATAAAATGCTTTTAAAAGCATAACCTCTAAAAGCCAGTTACCCCCTTATATCCCCACAGTTTGAAAAGACAACTATCTTTTTATATTATATAATGTCACACTGATAAAATAAATTGCTTATAAATTAAGCTATGTTTAAAGTATTTGAACCTTAGACCCTTTTTAATACTTGTTTTTAATACATGTTTGGGTTATTGAAAGCAATTTTTGGTACTCTGAAATGTGCTTATCAATTAAATTGTCTTTAATGCCTTTGTTTTTTTTTTATGTCTGCATCGTTTCATTCCTTTACTTGTGTTGTTTGACTTTAGGCCAAACTCCCCATAAATCCCAGACTAGCAACAAGTCCTCCAACTCATATGACCAAATGGGCCGATTGTTCAGGCCTTTATTACGACCAAATATTTTGTTTGTTCAAGCGCTTAATAAGACCTATAATTACGTTTTAAAGTGTTCGCCCTCTAGTGCTCCCGTTGAATGCTAACGTTACAGATGGTCGTTTATTCACAAATAACCCTCTCTGTAAAATCCTAAATTGTAGGATAGTTTGGTTCATGAAAACGCTTTTTGATTAGATTTCTAGCGAGAGGTGTATATTGTACTTTTAGAATCCACGTCCAGTCGATATGTAGGATCTATAGTTTGATAGATATTACGAAGATGATTTGAGGTATGCGACAGCCTCCATGTAAAGTTACGGGTTGAAAACAGTATTTCCGGTCTCAAGGTTTTCATAATAAAACCAATGGTCAAATGATTTAACAGTGATATCTGCAGTACTCATCCACTAAAAAACATCAGTTTATCCTTGTTAATTATACGACATTTATTGGTTTAAATTGTGTACAATGCTTTTGTGTTTTTCCCATAGGTTTTTCTCTTTCGATTCTGAGAGACACCTTTCTTTTTTCAGAGGTTTTGATAGGCTAAAACATCGATTGTTTTAGCCACAATGCATGTCGGGATATGGTGTTTATGCGATATGAAATCGGGAAACATTTTGTTAAAAATAAAATAATACTTTATTCCGAGTGTTCTTGCTTTTCTCTTTGGAAGTGTTGGGGCAGAATCTCTGCTCCGCGCCGTTCTTATATGAGCGGGTTCTCAAAAGAAGGAAAAATTCAAAGCAGCCAGGATAAGGGTTAAACAATAATCTGCTTTAATGGTAAAACATACAAATACATCACCGAATCACGAAGCACTCTGCAGAGTAGTCCGGGCTCAGGTTCTACCACCGTGTGAGACATGTCTCAGGAACGGCAAGTCAAAAACAAGAGC
>NW_011366745.1:0-3525 GCF_000735185.1 Notothenia coriiceps
GTCTTGGCCATGTGTCGCACGGGAACACACCGCAAAGACTTCAGTGCGTGAGTGGCAATAACTCTCCTTACCAGCAGGCGGCGGTAGTGTGTATTCCTCATTCAAAAGAGGCAACAACCAGAAGACAGAGAAGAAGAACCGACTGCATGATATAAACAAACAAATAGTGTGTGCGTTCCATTTTCACTCTCGTCCTTTCGAAAACATGTTTCGTGCGGCACTGGAGCTAGATTTGGGTTCTGCCCGCTCTGTATTAATGTCATGTGGATTTTCCTGTCATGTTGACAGGTTATCATCATGTAGGCGTTGATAAAAGCTCATTCTAATGTTGTGTGTATGAAGGTACGAAATAAAGTTTTGCATTGCCTATCGTGCTATTTGTGTTTATTCTTTTAATCACACAGCGATAAGAAACAATAACAATGTGCCTACATAAGTCAGTTGCAGCCCTAGCATTAGCATTGGTTATAGTAACAGCTACAACCATTGAAATACTTCTAGGCAGATTGAGGAGGATAATGGGAGAATGAACAGAGGGGCAGAAACATCCATCTGAATAATAATAACTTTATTTGTATCGCACCTTTCATACAGGGGATTGCAGTTCAAAGTGCTTTACATCAGTAAGAAATAAGATATAAAATCAGTGTAAAACAAGCAGCAAGAGCAAAGCATAAAGTGGGATAAAATAATGCAGATATATATACATATATATATATATATAGTAATCCCAACAGGCCACCTTGTTTATGGTTTGATTCAGTTTTAGTAGAATATAAAATACATGAATGAATGATGAAATGAGCACTTAAAGTGCAGACATACTATAATTATATTGAGGTACTTGAGACTAATCCTGCAACTTTATAGTTCTGCTCCACAACAGTTCGAGAATGAAGAAACCATCACGTATGAAAGGCTACATGTGAATAGAGGGGCAGAAAACCGGCTTGCACATTTACATTTCAATCTTGAACAATAAACAGCGGTAGACAGTATCTCATTTAGTATCATCATCCTGCGCTTCGCCGGAGGCCTTCGAGTGCTGAGTGTGCTTGGCCTCTCTCCGAGCGGTGCCGGTGTGGTGCAGATGGTGGATTCTGCCAGGGGGGTGCAGGGCTCAGCATCAAAGTGGAAGGACTCCTCGGTGGTGCTGGTCGAGGTTTCACTGCTGGTGCCACCGGGGGTTGATTCTGCAGCCACCGGACGTTCCTTAATTTTTTTTAAATAAATTCACAGTTAGTTGGATTTAATACCATGGCTTCTTAAAACTGTTTACTAAGCATTCATAACAAAACAATACCCTGAAATGTGTGTGCCATTAGTTTGGGGTGTGGTCAAGTGTGAGAGGTACATTGTAGACACATTGTGATGGCTCTATTCAGATGCTAAAGACATACTTCTAGAAGATTCAGAACACTACAAAATATAATCAAGACATATTTGATCATGTATTATTATAGGTTAAGATAAAAGCGTTATTGATCCCATGGTGAATTTCATAAGCTACCAAGCAGTATATCATGTCATTTAAATTAGCTCCTTTACCAGCTGCAACATTAAGGTGATGAGCACATCAATAATTATAATACAATAATATATATATTATTCTGTTATTGTTATATTTACCACTGTAACCACCAAATGAATGCAAATAATGTTTTTGTAAATGAAAGAAGCAAGAAACACTTATTTGTACTCAACAAATAAAATAGTTACCGTGATGGTGAGGTTCGAAGTACTCTCCTCCCTTCTTGTGTAGGGCTCTTAAAACCGCAGCCTGGTCAGGATCCACTGCTGTCTGCCAGTCCTTTGTGCTCCACAACTACCTGAAGTGGCAAGTTTCCTGTACCGGGTGTACTGGGTTTGCAGAGAATCCCACTTGTTCCTCAGCTCTTTCTCTGAAGCACACACATAAACGATGTAAGCATTGTGGATAGTTAGGATGTCCAATTCATATCTATATGCAGTGCCAAACTGCACAGCTAGCAACAGCTAGCAACAAGATAACAACAAAACACAAGGTTGAAATAACTAAATTACATTTCACGTTAACGTCACTGTACGCTGGCAAACAATAAAAAGCCAACAGTATCTGCTAAAGAGCTCAATTGATGAAAAAGATAATCTTACCCGAGAAACCAAGTTGCGTTTCAATCTCTCGCCAGAGTCCGGTTTTCACTACTCGGTTCGAGTACCTTTTCTCTGTGATGTCGTACAGAGCTGGCCTCTCCTGGATCAAGGTGATGAGCAGGTCTTCGTTTCCGTCATTCCAGATCGCCATGATAAGATGAAAATGAATAGCAGTCTGTGCCTTCTTAAATCGTTTGTTTACGTCCCTCACTTCCGTTTCGCTTCTCATGCACTGATTCGCTAGCTGAACAGCCAATCAGAGTGATTGCTTGGTCCAACTGAATCAGCCATGCATCGGGTCAGGCAGTCCAAATAAGGCGTGTCACGGCCGACGGTGCGGGACACACCGAATTAAGTTTGGGCGACAGGACACGCTTCGTCTTCCGACTAACGAAAACGGCCGAAATCGGCCTGGTGTGTCAGGGCCTTAAGTCAATGTAATATTTCACCTCACTGTGTCCATTCCACCAACCTTTTTTTACACAAAGTCAAAGTGCTTTTTATTAATGTTTCAATGATTTCAATGACTTCATCTGCACCAATGCAGTAGGGTTCACTGTATGTTTTAGGTTAGGTTTTAATTGCTGCTATGTTGTGAGAGAGATAAGAAAGATTCATAATGTTGGTCATATGTCAGCTTGTATGTGAGAATAATTTAAGCATTTTCCAAACATGTTAATTTACTGCATACCCTTTTTAAACAATTGAGTTGTGTTAATGATGGTGTGAAGATAATTATAGCAGCAAGTGTGACTACAGATCCAACAAAAGGAAAACCTGCGATATGCAATGTTGTCACAAAAGGACAATATAGAAAATGTACAATAGTTTATAATACTTGTGTTTTTCTTGCCAGTATTTTGCTTAATAAACTCCTTTTAGCTGCTGTTCCTCCTGTGTTCAGCCCGCCCCCCCCTGGAAGCTATAATACCTAAAGGGCTGGCTGTTGTTAGCAGGAGTGCATTTCTGGGCTATGAATCTATAATGTAATCCCCAACATGCAGAGACACACATCATTCAAATGCTACAGTACATTACAATTGCACCCCATCAGATACTGGGGAGGCTCATGCATGGCAATCTGAGAACTGTACGAGGTAGAGAGAGGAATGGAGAGGTGTGTGTGTGTGCGTGTGCGTGTGCGTGTGTGTGTGTCTGTCTGTGTGTCTGTCTGTTTGCTGTGCATGTGTTTTAAATGCATATATATGTATGATAATGCATGTTGACATGCATAATGGTGCAGCATGGTGTGTATGTGTTTGCAGTTGTGTGCATGCATCTGTGTGTGTGTGTGTGTGTGTGTGTGTGTGTGCGTGTGTCGAGAATTTCAGTGTGTGTATATGTAGGGTATTTAAGTGTGTGTGTGATTGCTTTAGTACATATGTGCATGTG
>NW_011366746.1:0-6189 GCF_000735185.1 Notothenia coriiceps
GTACCTCCAACCCACGGTCGTAATAAGCTCACGGAGGGCCATTATTACGCATCATGTGGACAGCACTGCACACACTTCCGCTCATCCCTTAGTGGTGTTGAGCGTGAACGCGCGGTTTACGAGTCTTCTCCTAAACGGCGACATAATGAAAGCCTGTGTGAAATGCAGCGTGTGGAGGGCTCTGGCGTGGTTTGCCACCAACCATAGCCCATCCAGAGAATGTACACCCGGCGCTATCAGAGTACTGTATGGTACTCAGGCTGGCGGCGAGTCTGTCTGATGGACAGATGGATGAGCAGGCGGATAGGCAGAGGGTAGTCTCTGCAGTTCGCCTCTCCCCCCCGCAGTTCTACGGGATACAGGGAACCCTGTCATCCCAGGAACAGTGTCTCGCGCTCCGTGCAGAGCGGCAGGAACTCGGGTTAAAGAAAGCCTTTTTCCAGGGTTCCTCAAGGGGAAGAAAATCGGGGTTTTTACTCCTGCTATTTTCTGGTCCCGAAGGAGACGGGGCGGGGGGAATGAGACCCATCCTCGATCTGTCAGTGTCCAACAAGGGAATGGCCTTTTCCCATGCTGACGATCAAACAGGTGCTGGAGTGTGTTCACCAGGGAGGTTCACATCCATAGTCCTGAAGGATGCTTACCTCCACGTAACCATCATCCCGAAACACAGCAAAATTCCTGCGTTTCTCATTCCTGGCTCCACGCACTTTTTTCAAAGTGGGTGGAGACGGTTGGAGCAGCTACTCAGAATTGGGATGAGAGTGTTATTTTACCTGGACGACCGGCTGTGGCTGGCTCGCTCCAGGGAGGAAGCGGTTTTTCAGACGATACAGCTCGTATCTCATCTGTCAAACCTGGGTTTTTCATTATCAACTGGAAGAAGAGCTGTCCTCTTCCCTCCCAGACATTAACTGGGAGTGGAATTGAACTCAGCCCGCATGAGAGCGCGACTCTCACAGCAGAGAATGGAGAAAGTGACAGCTCTCCTCCGGTGCAGCTGTTAACCTGTCGGTTAGCAGGCAGCACGGTTTTTCCTCTGTCCCAGATGTGCCTATACTACACACGGTTGTAATGAGCCCAGGGCTGTTATTACGCACTGTGTAAATAGCACTGCACAAATAGCACTGCACACACCTCCGCTCATTCCTCAGCAGGTTTGAGCGTGAAACGCGCCTCAATGTCCAGTTTACGAGCCTTCTCCTAAACAGAGACAGGATGAGAGCCGGTGTGAGATGCAGTGTGTGGAGCCTTTTCGGACCGGGCCCCTCTTGGGTTGCTTCAACGGCGGCGAGGGCTCTGACGTGGCTCGTCACCATGACAACCACAGCACATCCAGAGCATGTCGCGCGCTCTCAGAGTATTACTCAAGAGTGGCGACGCGTGTGATCGATGGACAGATGGATAATAATAAGCAGCAAGGCTCACCGGTTAAGCCGGCTGCCCCTACACCTGTGGGTTATAGGCAGCATGGCTCGCTGCATAAACCGGCTGTCTTTAAAAACCCATTGGTTTTTAGACAGCTCGGACAGCTCTCCTCCGGCACGTCACACCCCGCGGGGCGGTGACAGCCCTCTCCGTGATGCAGCTGTTAGGCATGATATCAGCTGGTCACGTGGTGAACCCCTGGGTCTCCTTCACAGTGAGGAGACTTCCAGAGGTGGTTTATTCGCCTGCGTATCGAGACGCATGGTGTACATTCCTCCTTCCGTGGGTTTGGATTTAACCTACTGGAAAAATCTCCACGTCAGTGGGGGTGCCCCTGAGCAGAGTGACGTCACACACCGCAGTGTTCGCAGACGCATCTCTCGCAGGCTGAGTAACGTGCATGTCGCAGGCAGTGTGGGGACAGTGGCCGGGTCACATGTCTCTCCATATAAACGTGCGGGAATTACTCTCTGCATGGAAAGTAAGCCAGCACTTCGCCCCGTTCCTATCAATCAACATGTGTTGATTCAAACAGACAACAAAGTAGCGATCAGCGCAGCTGCTGAACACACATCCAACACAGCCAAATAGACAATGTTCTGTTTGGTGTGTAGGGAAAAGCCTGGACCCCGTTACGGCCCCCTGCCTCATGCTGTCGTTCCTCCAGCTGGACAGGAATTGGCTTATAGCACGATCAAAACATATGCTGCTGCCATTTCATCTTGCCACGTAGGTTTTGGGATCAGCACGGTGTTTAGTCACCCTCTGACAAAACGTTTTCTACGGGGAGCACAGAGACTCAGACCTTTGTCACGCGCTTTGGCGCCTCAATGGGTTTTGGCTTTAGTGTTACGCGCACTGAGTAAAGCTCCATTTGAACCTTTAGATCAGGTTCCCCTGAAGTTTTTGTCAGCAAAAGTAGCTCTGCTCTTGGCTATGACATCAGCTAAAAGGGTGAGTGATTGGTCTGCTCTCTCTGTGGCTCCGTTATGTCTCCGGATCCAAGGAGATGGCAGCTCAGCTGTTTTGCGCCCTAACCCGGTTTTTATGCTAAAGGTGATCACAAGCTCTTTTAGATCGAGAGTGATAACTTTGGATGGCTTCTTTCCTCCTCCTCACACATCAGGGGAAGAAGCCACATCTCATTTCCTCTGTCCTGTGCGCACGCTGTCATGCTATATTGCACGCACGGCTGCTTTACGCAGCTCGTCTGTTTGTGCAATACAGAGAGCGCTCAATAGGGCAGCCTCTGTCTGCACAACGCCTGTCACACTGGCTGTGTGAGGCTGTGTCACAGGCGCATGTCTCCTCTGGGGTGGATCCCCCGGAGAACATCAAAGCGCACAGCACCAGAGGATTTTCCTCCTCTACGGCGTTGCACGGAGGAATGACAGTGAAGGACATTTGCACTGCTGCATCTTGGTCTTCCCCCTGTTCTTTTATTCGTTTGTATTTGAGGGATGTTTCCCATTCCTCTCTGACACACTCAGTACTGAGTGTCCTGTCAGAGTGAGTAATGTCGGGGACTCAACTGCGTGTCCTCTCTCTTGCCTCTCGGCACTAAGAGAGCTGCCCTTTTCCCCCTCTTTGATCGTTTTAACAAGTTGGACTTTGGACTCTACTTTTTATAACGACAGGTAGCCTATTTAGCCTACCTTTTTTCCCTTATGGAGAATATTCATTTTTTTCAATGCTATATTCCCTGGGAATGTGATGCTCCATTACGCATGGCGAAATGGACATGGGTTATTAACTGAGTAGGTGTGTTTTGTGCTTCTGGTAACGGACGGAACCAGTGGGGCGTAGACTACATCCTGCTTCGCCCTTAACCCAATAGCGATAGCCTTAGAGGGCGAAGCCTTATACGATATAGAACTGGGGTTACGTACTGTAACCCAGCTTCTATGAGTATAGGCGCAGCCCTCTAAGGTTCGGGCCCCACTGGCTCCGCGAATAGCTGAAGAAAAGCTGTTTGTGTGGGAGTAGATTGTAGGGACTACTTCCTATTTATACGGAAGTGAGCCCGGAGGTGGGGCCCACGTCATAGGTGGGCGTGGATTAAGTCTTTCAGTGCTGCACACGTGCAGTGGGGATTACCCAATAGCGATAGTTTAGAGGGCTGCGCCTATACTCATAGAAACTGGGTTACAGTACGTAACTCCAGGTCTCTAAGGAGGAAACGCCGTCTCTGCATGACTGTTTATTTTAGAGTTTACGCTTATAATTATGATAAACCTTCATATTCAAACTCGACACACTGCTCTGCACTATTTGCATATTTTATTTAAATATGCATGGTCAGATCAGAAAGACACATTTGGAACATAACGCAAAACTTTTGTTATCTTAACTGACTTTATACATAAACATGTTGCACAATCACACATTCGGTGACCTACTTTCACAGTTTACCATCATGCTGCATTTAGATTTTCATCTTGAGATATTATAAGATACAGGATCACATTCAGATTATGTGTTAAAAAGCACAATTATTTAAAGTAGCTAAAGGTTAGCATGACTAAGTTGTGTTAACAATTGTTGTTTTAATGTGTAAACTTACAGTATATAATCTTAAAATGTCTTACTGTGTTTACAGTGAGCGGTGTCTTTGCTTCACAACAGACCGTATCTATTTCTCAGACTTTACTATACAAAGCACTTTGTAATCTTTTTTTAATTTTTGTGCTGCAGGACGAACTCTGACTCAGCATTGCACCAGAGCACATTAACTCCGGCCCAGCAGGCCTTGTTTACAGGAGGATCCCAGGAGCTCCAGCCAAAAAGATGTACGCATTATCTCATTTGTTTTATAGTATATTATTTATATTGTATAATTTATATAGTGTCAAAGTGAAACATATCATATTTTCCTCCTTTCATCTGCAGTAGGTAGGGATGTGTTGTTGTATGTTTTCTTTCTTTATTTTCTGGTATTTTGCTGCTTTCTCTTGACGGTTCAGTCGAGTGCCCTCCAGTGTGTGATGAAAGGGTCTGGATGTTGCTTTGAAGGCAGAAGAGGAAAATGAGAGGACAGAGTGCATCCAAGTGCCTGATGAATTTTACTGCTAATGGCCGATTATTCCCATTTCAGGAGTACTTTGATTACATTTGTATAAATCCTCTTGGAGACATTTTTTTGTTTGGTCCATTATTGCCATTCAGTATTCAAGTTTAAAACAATATATCTTTACTTTTAGTAACGTCACATTAATATTCATCAGTTTTCTTTTCCACCTTTCCTTTTTGTTCTTTTAAAATGTAAATATCCCTTGGTTATATTAACCGAAGACACGTATGCTGTGCATATATTAAGCTCCAACAGTTTGGACATCTTTTAAGTCCAGAGTCTATGATAATTGTTTACATTTGTTGTTATTTCTCCATCTCTTCAGTTCTCCTGCTCACTGTCCCCGGGGCTGAAGCAATTAAACAGGAAGTTGATGAAAATGGTCAAAACCAAAACTGGGAGTGCAAAAAGGTGGAACATCTACACTCACATACATGTAACAAGTAACATGTAATGTTTTTTCAGTTTTTATCTGTGGTTTTCACAAAAGTCTGGTTGTTAATTGTTTTTTTCTCTATAGAACATTTCAAGATCCAAGCCCTGCAAAGTTCCAGGGATCCAGTGAGTGTTTTAATGTCTTCCTAGGCTGTGAGGAAACGTTTTTCTTAATCTCTGTTGGTGAAAGTGAATTGAAAATGGTGTTTTAGTATGCACAGGCCGCCTTAATATTGAGTGCATTCAAATTGAAACCATCTGACAGTAATTGAACATATTTTTGGTTTTCTCCGCCAAAGTAATAAGAGTCCGGAGCCAAAGCACTTGCAAAAGTATGACTGTCCAAATGTTTGATGTCCAAATATCTCTGGCATTGTTTGTCTTGGAAAACATTTCCAAATGTTGCTCAGAAAACCACATATTTAAGTTTCTGTTCCTTCATTTTGTCATTGACATCAGCCAGCGTGTGTGAGTGTTTTAACCAACAATTTCCCTGCATTCTTCTGATTTCTGCAGCATATTCCCATCTCCTGACCAGCAGTTGACCACTTCATTAAACCCGGCAGCCCACAACACTGGCGGTTCTCTTCCCGACCTGACAAACATCCAGTTCCCTCCTCCGCTGCCTACCCCGCTCGACTCAGATGATGTGGTGGCCGGCTCGTTCAGCTCCTCCAACAGCACACAGGCACTGGCCAACACGCAAGGTAGCACCAGGGACAGTCTGCTCACATTTAATCCAGAAAACATCAGATTAGATAGTTATTTGCAGGACGTCAAATACTTCAGATTTCATTTAGCACTTCATGCCAATTTCTCTGTGAAAAAACTCTTTCCTTTTGCCATTTTCTGTGAACTGGGTAGGAGTGAACACCTCTCAACCCGCAGTAACCATGGAAATCCAGTCTGGGCAGGAAGACATGGTTCCTCTCATCTTGAATGCAGGAGACTCCCACCAGCACCAGAACCTGCAGCTCTCTCCGACATCTCCACCTCTCTCTCTCTCTCAGGTACTCTGCCCTGACCTTGGCTGTACTGAGAAACCCTATCATGCAAACTGAATTGATTTACAACCATCTTTGTACTAGCCTTATAAGGTGATGTTATGGCGCATCTCCACTACAGCGCGGAGCGCGGTTTAAGCGTGACGTGCCGTGCACGGCCCGTTTTTGGTTGCGTTTCCACTAGGTGTAGTACCGGCTAGCTAGCGGGTACCATTTCACAGTTTTTCTGGCCCCATAAAATCGAGGTTCTTA
>NW_011366747.1:0-636 GCF_000735185.1 Notothenia coriiceps
AAATATGTGGAAATAATACCATAAATAAAATGTTACTTCTCATTTATCATATATATAGAATTCATTTTCACAAATTGATTAACGCCTGTTTGAGACTCCTCAGTGCACACAAAAACATAACTTTGAGAAATAAATAAATACGGATATGTTATTTAAAACCACCTCGAATATGTTGTGTTAATGTTATGAAATGTTTTCTCATAAATGATGCGGCAAGCAGGAGGACAGAATTACGTCTAAACTGACGCCGTTTTGCATTTCTATAGGTTGTAGATATGAGCATGGTTTTATAAAGGCTACTATCACGTTTAATCGTGTTTTATGCCGCTTGCCAAGACTTGATAAGTCGCTCGTAAAACACAGGAGGTATGGAAACTAAGAACACCATATGTGGTAAATTGTAAAGCTAATATAACGCAACACATTAGTTGTATTTCCTTTAACTGGTGGATATAGAGTTGCTGCAGTGGAGACGCTGCGCACAGCTGATCACTCTGGGACACAAACCACCAAATACGAAAACATAATTCAGATCCAGTCGTCATGACTCCACTCCGGAGGGATTCCCCGATCATTTCTTACAGTTTCTCATCAAGGGGGGGTCTCCTGTCCCCGGTACAAACACACTGCCTGAGG
>NW_011366747.1:668-17289 GCF_000735185.1 Notothenia coriiceps
GGACCACTTATTTATTTATTTTGGTGACGATCCGACCTCCATGCTGCTACTCTGGTTCAAACTGCATCCACCAAACAATATGATTTATCTCGACCTCCCCAAAATAACCAAAATCTGACACGGTGTGAGATGTCTTTTTTAGCTGTTCTGTCGTCATTTCCTGCGATCTTCTTCATAAAGTCAGTCAAAATGAATGAATGAATGGGCGTTTCTTTGATTATTTATAGGCAAATATGGCTGTTACGTGAAGCCCGCAAAAGCTGCACCGCATTTCGAGTCGATTGTGATTTATAAAGGGAAACCGGCGTAGGAAGTGCCGTACGCACTTTCTTCGCCGGTACGCAATGTTTGGTGAATCGGAAAATGTCGGAAAATATCTGTACCTATTATTTGGATTTCTACTACGTAAGCAACCTTCCCACGTCAATCCTACGCACGGCGTTATAAATGAGGCCCCAGCTCATTTTCAGATTTTCAGGTTTTTATATAAATGTGACAGAGAGAGAGAGAATCTTTTATCCTGAAACTTTCAGAGTCTCTTTCCACAGAGGGGACACATGGTGATGTAGAAGAGACATGCAGAAGTGGATTTTGCATAATAGGTGACCTTTAAGGTTGGAGCTCAACCTGGGTAAATGGCAAGTGGATCTAGCAGAATTAGGAATAACTGAATTGATTGGCATAACAGAAATGGGAACGATTATATTATGTATTTTAATAAGGCTCTATGTCTAACCCTTTCAATATTTAGAGTCGGACTTGGGACGCCTAGAGTAAACACCAAATGTTGAACTCAAAAGGTAAACACGAGTTAGCAGTTTTGGAACGGTCAAGACCATCCTGACCTTATTAAACAAATACAAAAAAACCATCTGTAGTGATTTAAGCCAATGCCTCAACGAGACGTGGGTCGAAGGAAGTATTCATAAGTACAGTGAAGTACAAACAGTATATGAAGAATTGAACACATTGAGGACCGCCATGATGGAAGAAATTGACACCTTGTTCACTTCCACATTTCTTGACACCCTCTCTGAGGAAATGGAGAGTCTGGGGGTCGTCAACCAGTCAGAGGGAAATGCTTTGCTGGGGTCTTCACTGGAAATGGGAAGGAGTACGGAAACATTTAGTGAAACACTTAATCCCATCGGCTCTCAGTTCAGCAGTTCGTCCGCGGTCAACATCGATGTCCCGTTGGGGGACGTCCAGCTGACCACTATAGACGTGTCAGACCTCAGATCCCAACTGGGGATTAGTTTAGGAGTCTGGAACATTAATCCACAACCACAGTCGCACCAAAACCCTCTGTCGGACGCGGCATCGCCCAACAGCTCGCTCCAGAATGACGACACGGATGACTGTCCAACGGTGAGTTTTAAAACCCTTTTTTTAATAATCACTTAACCCAAGCAAATTGATAATAGGATAATGGTTGGATATTATTATGTATTTATTTCAACAAGGACCATGCATACAAATACATTAATCTCAGAAAAGAGAAGAGATGAATTGTGCCAGATTTGAGCTAATAGCCAATTTCCATCTGCAGTCCTTAGGTAGGTACTTAACAATCAACAAACTGATCTGATCTATACCCACCACATACTACACTAAATTATGTGTACATGCTACACCAATCAATATCTGGAAGGGTTAAATAAAGGAAATGATTTGTGAAAACTGTTTCTAATATGCATTGTTCCCTATGTCTGATCAGAGCTTCCTGGTTGAGTCTCCGGTTTCTAGCACTGTCTCTCCTGGAGTATTATCCCTCGACCCATCCTTTTCCGAGTCCCCGCTCTCTACCCCCATATCTAGCATCACTTCAATTGTCGGGCGGAAAGAATGCGCAGGACGAAAGAAGGGGAAGAAGAAGAAGAAAGACCCCAACGAGCCTCGGAAGCCTGTGTCGGCCTACACTCTTTTCTTCAAGGACTCTCGGGCCGCTATCAAAGGACAAAACCCCAAAGCTACCTTTGGAGAAGTTTCTAAGATAGTGGCCTCCATGTGGGACAGTCTGGGGGAGGAGCAGAAACAGGTGAGAGGGGGAGGAGGAAAGTCCTTCAACTTCAATTGTGCTTATAGCTGTTACTACTACTAACCTTACCCATCAGTCCATCTTTCTAGCTGTTGAAGGGGTCATTTATGTTCACTGTGAACTGTGTGCTTCAGTTCAGGATCAATGGACAAAGATGTTCTGACCTGGAAGTATAAAGATGTCTTTAAAAGTATTCGTGGCAGACCAAATAACATTTGTAAAGATTAATTGCATGCCTGATTTCAGTGCATAATTTCCCCCTTTTTTCAGGTTTACAAGAGGAAAAACGGAGCAGCAAAGAAGGATTACTTGAAGGCGCTGACAGAGTACAGAGCCGGACAGATTTCTCAGGTGAGGTGCAGGTATTTTGTTTACAAAAACTATGACTTGATATATTCGTCAACAACCTTCTCTCTCTCCATGATTCCATTGCAATTAGATGTTGTCAAGGTTGAGCTCCAAGTGGTCTGCAGACATTCACTGATAGACGTCAGCCAGACAAGCAGAGATTCATGCAGCTAACTGGGTTTTAGACCGGGGAATAGACAGAATCATTTCAATGTCATCTGTGTAGCCGTGTTATGAAAAGCCATGATAATTAGTTTACGGAGAGAAGAGAAGGGGACCCAGGATGGGACCCTGAGGCACTCGTGAGTCATTTAGTTGGAGTTAAAGAAGCGTTCAAGTTAGAGCATTCTCTGTTAAGTATGAGTCAAGAGCAAAGAAGTCAGTCAGTCCAGTGACTGTAATGATTGAGGACCAAATATCAAGCACTTCTGCATGGTAAATTACGCTTTGCTGATGCCCTTACCAATGTTTATCAGTCAAATTAGTCCACCACACGTTTATCTGTTCGGTTAGTGTGTTAGCTTGGTTGTTAACGGTTGCGTGATGTTGTGTCCTCTCCATCCATCCTCTCATCAGGTCCCTACTGAAGTCACCCCCTCATCTCCACCGACAGCATCTTCAACTTTCATAGCAACATCAGCCTCCAACCACATCGACCAGACCACCAGGCCCCAGCAATACAACCCTGAGGAGAACACCATCACCAACATCTGCACCTCCAACATCATCCTAGACGTGCCTCAGGTCACAACGCGCTCACGCACTGGGGCTATCAAATCCCAACCTCCACCCTTTACCACCCCTCTGCCGAACCACCCAACCATCACCAAGATCATCATTAAGCAGATGAAGCTTCCTTCAGGTGTTGTGTGGATGACCGGCGCCTCACCGCCGCCACATCGGATAATGAAGAGCAACCCTCTTAAGTCGAAGGTGCAGCAGATATTGCACGTTCAGGCGCCTCCATCTCTGCGGGCAGAACCACAAGTTTCCACTTCCACTATTCTGATTCCGCTGCAGATCAAGGTGGTACCAATGTCGAAGCAGCCAATCATTGAGACCTCAGCAAGTGAATCGCCTACTTTGGGTTTGACTGTCCAGGTTGGACAGTTGGCTGGAGAGGCGGTAGTGGAGGCAGAAGACGGGGTAAGCTCAGCAGAAGAAACTGAACATGCTTGTTTCTATCTTCCCGATCATACAACTGTTGCATTACATGTCTTAAAGGTCACCTATTATGCAAAATCCACTTCTTCATGTCTCTTCTACATCAACACGTGTCCCCTCTTCTCCATGTCTCTTCTCCATGTCTCTTCTACATCAACATGTGTCCCCTCTTCTTCATGTCTCTTCTACATCAACATGTGTCCCCTCTTCTTCATGTCTCTTCTACATCAACATGTGTCCCCTCTTCTTCATGTCTCTTCTACATCAACATGTGTCCCCTCTGTGGAAAGAGACTCTGAAAGTTTCAGGAACAAAGATTCTCTCTCTTTTTGTCCTGATCCATTTCTATAAAAACCTGTCTGAAAATGAGCTGATCAGATTTTGGCCACTTTATGATGTCATAACGATGTTTTGGCTTGAGTAACCATTAGCCAATCAGCAACCAAGGTAACCCCCCCCCCCCCCCTTATCACCTGAATCTCCTCCTAGAGCACCATTGTGTTCTTTTTAACCAAATATCTCTCAGAGGGGCGTGGAGAGGGGCTACTTATTTTCATCTAAAGTAACAGACAGAGAATCAGCACTTTTGAAACAGGGCTGAAACAGAGGGGATTATGGGATGCTGCAATTATCTGTTTGGTGTTTGGAGGCAAACACTTCAGAGACATGTTTTTTATATATCTTAGACCTATAATAAAGTAATGAAAAACAGTATAATAGTGGACCTTTAATTGCTCTGGAGTGAACTGTTAAATGTTGTCTCGCAGATGGAGGTTGAGGTGAACGTTGCCCCTGTCCAGAGTTTGACTCCCTTCGCCAGCTGTAAAATTTGTGTGCGATCTGGCTGCACCAACCCCGCAGTAGAGAGCAAAGACTGGGACTACGAGTATTGCAGCAACGAGTGTGTCGCCACACACTGCAGGTGTGTACACTTGCAACATGCAAACCAGATCAGGAGTTTGTTGAAATTATGTTTGATTGACATCAAGTTTCTCATTAAAGTAGTGAGTTCCTGTAGTTGTGTTGTTTTATCGCAGGTTGTTTTTGTGTTCAACCATGCGAAGCTAGACGCTTTAAAGTCCTTAAATAACTTGTTGGCAGCTATTTAGCAGGTGTTTGGATTTGGTGAAGATTAAAACAGTCTGTATCTGTGTAATAACAACTAAATATTATTTTTTACATTTTATATCTACGTTACACCCTGCATACAGCATGTCATGTAAAAAATATTTTATGTTCCACAGTGATGAGTTCATGGCCTGGTGCGCCATCCGAGGACAAAACTCCACCATCGTCACATAGGAAGAGGACACAAGAGAATGACAAAGAATAAAACATGAAAATCAAAAGAGCAGAGCCATTAAATAAATGAATAATCAGGCTCAGGTTTCAAATGCTGTTTATTTCTGTGATCAACATTGTGCATAAACAGCTCCCCAGCAGAAAAATCACTGTTGGAAATACGGCAGTGGGAATAACGGATAAAAATAAGGACTTTACTCTCAATATAAAGCAGTAGAACAAACTTCCAAAGGATAACCTATTGTGTGTTTGAAATACAGACTTGACAAGAAGAATGTTTAATATGAAAAAAACTGTACCCTGTGAGACGAAATTCAGTAATTTGGTCTGTTTTGTTGTAAAAATCCTGTAAATGTTTTTGATTGTGCAAATACAATATTTTATGTTTTATTATACATGTGGTGATGCATATTTTGGCCCTTCAACTACAGCTCTATAGTTGCATTTATGTTCAAATCTGTGATACATTCAATATTTATAAGTTATAATAAGGAATACAAATCAATATGTTTTACTAGACGCGTAGAGTTGAGAATTCAAATGTATAGCATACCAAATAAATGTTCATCAATATGGCTTTTGATAACACAAAAAGGCAGAAAACACATGTGTTTGGTTTATCATCGTTGCAGTTTCTATCGCGAGATTAACGTCACGAGAAAGTATTTGATGACGATGGCGGGAAAAGCCACCATGGCGGGAAAAAGCAGCGTGGTCAACACCAGACAGGGGGCGCTGCTTCTCAGTGCAGAGCTACAAAAAACACTAAGATGCGCCACATTTCATCAAATAAATCCTCAAAGTAACAAAACTAAATGTCAGGAATTCCTCAGGCATTTAGACTTTTGCTTTTTCACTTTAACATTTCAGTAAGGAGCCAGTAAAAGGTGGCATTTTGTGCATATAGCGTTTTAGATCACGTTTGTTTATTATAATTGATATGTGAATAGTCGAAGGGGGAGGGAGAGGAAGAAGTGGAGGAAGGGAAAGCAGGAGGGGGGGCGGAGGAGTTAATTATACAGATTGGTGTGTGTGTGTATGGTTGTGAGTGTGGCAAATCGCCAAAATACATTATATTTTAATAATTTTGCGTATTTTTATCGATTAATAAGGGTTTTTGCGTTATGCTTTTTTTTTTTTTTACATAATTATTTAGAGGAAAAGGCCTCTGGTCGCACACAAATATAATACAAGGGAAGCACCAGCAGCAGCCTAGTATTGCGTGGATCTGTGCAGGCGTGGAAAAAGAAAAAGTGCGTTATTGTTAGTTGATCATCCTCATCCGGCCTGCTGAGAAGCGAAGCCGGGAGCTGGAGTTTGCAACTCAACCATGGCGGTAAACCTGGAAAAAGATGCTTACTACCGCCGGATCAAGAGATTATACATGAACTGGAAGGTAAAAATGAAGTGTTGGAGTCAAACCCTCTCCTGTGGTTAACTTTAACGTGGAGAAAGTACGCTTTGGAAGATGAGCTAACCGCGTTTTTCTGACTGTGTTGTCGGCTAAATCGGTGCCGTTTCCCGGCCTGCTTGTGGCACAAACAACCCGTCCTTCGGTTGCACGATTTCACTTTCTTCACTTCATTTTAAACTATTTTTTACGCTGCTTCACTGGTTTTCTATCAGACAAAAAGGGCTAACTAATGCTAACACACTTTCCATCCATATCCACCACGTTAGCTAGCATACTAGCCGAACAAATACATGTGTGTTGGACTAGTTTAACTAATAAACAGTGTTAAGGGGATCATATCAACATGATTTACCATGCAGACGTGCTTTAAATGTGGTCCTAAATCATTAAAGTCACTGTTAGCTTGTGTAATTTATATTTATGTCACTACATGCTAATGTTAGCTGGCTAGTGAGTTTACAGCCGAGCTAACAAACTAGCCGAACAGGTAAATGTGTGGTGAATAAACGTGGACTAATTTGACAAATAAACAGTGATGTGGTGACATTGAAACATGCCTTTCCATGCAATAGTGCTTCACATTGGGTCCTAAATAATTAAATTCACTGTCAGTTTGTGATTTTTAGTTATGTCACTACATGCTAATGTTAGCTGGCTAATTAGCATCAGAATAACGTCAGCATCCGAGTAACATGTGCAGGATGTCGGCAGCCTCTGGAAGTGACTTAATAGTTTAAGTGTTTTTTGTTTGCTACAGAAAACGATGTGTTTATTTTCAAGTCACAAACTTATTTTTAGAAGTTGTATCTTGATGTTTCATGAAGAGTTTTCACTTGATAGTGCAGCCACATCATGCAGTCTGATGCATTGTTCATTAAACAACGCCTCATGTGCAATGTAACTCTAATTTAAACACTTTTAAATACGCTTTGCATGACCGTTAACTCTATTGCGTGCTGCCAGGTGATGCAGCATCAGGTGCTGATGTGGCAGATGTGTTACAAATCAACTTTATACTGATGCTACCACACATAGCTTCATGTAACACATGACTCTTTGTCTAGCAGAGATGATTACTGTGAATGAAGTAAGAGCACCTCCAGTATAGATGACATGCATAACATTACATTAAGTGTGCTTTTATTGTTTTGTTTACCAGAAAGGAGAAGATGAGTTTGGAAAAGCTGATGCCATTGTGGTGTCTGTAGGAGTGGACGAGGAAATTGTGTACGCCAAATCCACAGCCATACAGGTGAGAGACAACAGGATTTTGCTCTCTTGACTTCCATATAGGGCCATAAGTTAAAGATATGTAAATATGCATGTTAAGAGTTATATGCATTAATTACCCAATCAAAGTCTGGTTTTAAGCACCAGTTTTGGTTCCTAAATAAATTAAATATTCACCGTAACGCTTTCTTTTCCCCCTCAGACATGGCTGTTTGGCTACGAGTTGACGGACACCATCATGGTGTTTTGCGACACCAAAATTATCTTTCTCGCCAGCAAGAAGAAGGTGGATTTCCTCAAACAGGTGGCTATAACTAAAGGCAACGAGAACGCCAACGGTGTGCCGCCCATCACCCTGCTCACCAGAGAAAAGGTAACCTGTTAAAGACACAGGTAACGGCTGAATACAAACCCCTCTTGGTACAATTACATGTAAACCATTTGAAGATGTGACTTGTTTGTGATTTGAGGCCGTTTGCTCTTGATGCACACTTTTATTATTCCCTCGTCTGAGTAATTCTAATGTATTGCTATTCTGTGTCACACGTCTCAGAATGAAAGCAACAAGGCTAACTTCGACAAGATGATCGAGGCGATCAAAGCCAGCAAAGAGGGAAAGACGGTGGGAATATTCAGCAAGGACAAATTCCCCGGAGAGTACATGAAGAGCTGGAACGAAACGATTAGCGCCGAGGGTCTGGAGAAGGTAAGACACGATCAAAAATGTCACTTTATAGATGAATTTTTTGTACCTCTTTTTGTTGTTAACACCTCTCTTTTTGCATGGCTTCCTGTCTGCAGGTAGACATCAGCGCTGTGGTTGCGTACACGATGGCGGTGAAGGAAGACGGAGAGCTGAACCTGATGAAGAAGGCGGCGTCCATCACCAGCGAGGTTTACTCCAAGTTCTTCAAGGAGCGCGTCATGGAGATCGTTGATGCCGACGAGGTGAGGAGAAGGCACCGTGGGTTATCTACAAACTGATGATTGAATAACCCTATTACTGTGCGATTGCTGGTAGCCTGTACTGGAATTACAGCAGATTTATGTGCCATACTTTGGCTCTGATTGTTGTTCCTACGATATTGAACCAGAAACACTTTTTTCAGCTCGTAAGAGAATCCAAGTGAGGAAAAAAAATCGTCACATCTACTAACTGCAAATCAATGTCGTACATCAAAAATATCCCAAGCTAGGTAAAAAAAATAATATATATATTTAAATAAACTTTATACTATGAATTAGTCTGATTTCAATTGTGAATAAGTTAACTTGTATAACAGTGCAAAATTAGCTAATTAAAAAATATATATATATATCAGCATCCTGGAACAATTTCTGCTTAGCATTAACATTGTGTCGTATCATGGCACATGTTTTTTGTATCCTGATTGAAGCTTTATTGAACCGTATACTCCTACATTTAGAGGTAATTTGTCTGGAGTTGTATAATGGGACATGGCTACTAATTTCTACAGGAAAAAACAAAATCCAGAGACTTCATTCCCCTCTTGTTTCCCCTCCCAACAGAAAGTGCGTCACAGTAAGCTGGCGGAGTCGGTGGAGAAGGCAATCGAGGAGAAGAAGTACCTGGGGGGTGCAGACCCTTCTACCGTGGAGATGTGTTACCCCCCCATCATCCAGAGCGGAGGAAACTACAGCCTTAAGTTCAGCGTCGTCAGGTAACAGACACACAGACGTGATTTTGGATAAAGCTGTTGTTAGAAATGTAACTTTTTTCATTTTGCCATATGTAGAGGGTTACTTTTTAACATTATTTAGTTTGCTTGAATTAAAAAGTTTGACTTCCTTAGAGTTGCAACTTGTGATTTTCTGTCAATTAGGCTCTCCATTTATTGTTTGGTCAAATACAATGGGGACAAATGCTCCTCTAGATTTCTATAAAACACCAAGAAGACGTTTACAAATAGCTTGTTTGTCAGGACAATAATTCAAAACAAAATCATATTTAGTTTATTGTCATATTACAAAAAGAAAAGCATGTACGTGGGACTAGGGAATGTTTGGTATTTCTACACGGACATTAAAATAAAATGGTTGAAGAAAATGTGTTATTTAAACTGTTACGGTAAAACAAAAAATGGAAAACACTGTTAATTAATTATTCTATAATTTGTAAAACTACAGTGTTAAAAACAACAATTTCCAAATAAAAAATTGTACAAGTTGAAGCGTTTTGTTTGAACAGTTTGCAGGAGGCAGAACAGAGCAAACAAACTTAGGAGTGTTTACGTGTTCGGTGTAATGACGTCCTCGACAACTTCTGTAGTCCTATTCAGCCACTTGTTAACAACCATCGTTTTTCAGACACGTGAACTCTTCAGAAATCACCAGTGGGGTCACTGCTGATGGATTTAATGTCGTAGAACAAAACGTGATCCGTCTCTTAAATGTGTTTCAACCACAGACCTTATTTCCAGCTATTTTCCAAAATGTTATGGAGAGATCCCATTGGCTCTGAGACGAGGGAACCGGTAGTGGTGACATGCCGACTCACTTCTGGGTTTTAGGACTCGTCACTGCACCACTCTCTACGGTCATTGAATGTTACCCTGGTCATCGTTTTAACAAACACTTCTCCCTTTTCTGTTCCAGCGACAAGAACCACATGCACTTCGGTGCCATCACGTGTGCCATGGGGATCCGCTACAAGTCGTACTGCTCCAACCTGGTGCGCACCCTCATGGTCGACCCCCCCCAGGAGATGCAGGACAACTACAACTTCCTGCTGCTGGTGGAGGAGGAGCTGCTCAAACACCTCAAACACGGTGAGTCCAGCCGATATATTCCTGCACTTTATATTGAAGTATGAATGCTTGTTTGTATGTTGTCTTCTCCTGAATGTTGCACGTCTCTTGTTTGGTTTTCTGTATTTTCGATGACACCTTAAAAAAAGGAGTAGCTCTAGATCTCGTATAATGACAATAAAGGATTTTAATCTATTCTATTCAGGGCCAGAAAAGTTCAATTATTCATTATTGTGTAGAGCAGTGTTTCTCAAACCTTTTCATACCACGGACCACTTAACCAATAAAAAAACACTCGCGGACCACCTAACTCCACAAATATCAAAAAACACATCGTTTTTTACAAATCGCCTGAAAATGGTACAAAAAAGTGGCCACATGTGTGATGAAGGTGTTTATCTGGCCTATATCATGCAATTAAAAGTGAAACCTAAGCTCGCTCCATTGCGGAGATATTCCCGCGAGAGTGCGGAAAACTTAATTTATTTCAAATGTTACCAATATACTCACGGACCTCCACTGGACCACACTTTGAGAAGCACTGGTGTAGAGTATTCTCGGGATTCATAGCTTTTTAAGGCGAATGCATGCCCATGGCAGCTTTTAGGAGCAGAAGGACATGTTTTTATAATGCTTTTTTAAATTCAAACAACTGCACGAACCTTAAATGCTGTCAAAAACAACAACGAAAGGCATCAAAATCCTCATATTTAAATAAGTAAAATCTAAAAATGTGGCTTTTTTTTGCTTGAAAATGGCTTGAAATGTCTCTCGATTATCAGATATGCGGTGTTTAAACAGGACAGAAATCAACTCGCAGCTCTAGGACGAAGTAGGGCTGCTCGATTATGGCAAAAATCATAATCTCGATTATTTGGGTCAATAATTGATATCACGATTATTAAAAACGATTATCCATTTACTTTGAAAACATCCATTTATAGACTTTTTTTTTTGGAACAATATGTTTTTAACAGTTGATTACTGAAAGTATAATTCAACTGAAAAACCAATTTAAAGAAATTTAAAAAAAAATTAATAATAAAAAAAAAATATCGATTACGTTGTTTTCGTAATCGTTGCAAGCCATAATCGTAATTGCGATTTAAAATACGATTAATTGAGCAGCCCTAGGTCAAAGTGTTGCTGTAACTTAAATATTGTCAAAAACAACAAAGAAAGGCATCAAAACCCTCATTTTTAAACAAGTCCAATCTAAAATATTCGTCTTTTTGCTTGAAAACTGATTAAAGTGTCTCTCCATTATCAGAAATGTTTCGTTTAAGCAGAACAGAAATCAACTCACAGCTCTAGAACAAAAGTGTTGCTGTATGAAATTGCAATTTTTGGCGTGTTTTTCTGTTTCATAAACTTCTTTCTCTCCACAGGTGTGAAAATCAGCGACGCCTACAACGCCGCTCAGGACTACGTGAAGAAGGAGAAGTCGGAACTCGTGGCAAAGCTGACCAAAAACCTCGGGTAAAGGCACATCAATTACATATTTCTTCCCCAAATGTGGACACACACACACACACACTCAGTTTTCTCACATCTTCATTTGTTGTTGTTTGTAGCTTTGCAATGGGAATCGAGTTCAGAGAAGGCTCCTTGGTTCTGAACGCCAAAAACCAATACAAACTGAAAAAAGGTGAATATTTTGCACCTTCAGATTTAGAATCGTTATGTTTCATCGCTCAAAGCCCTTTAAAAAAGGTTAAATACATTAAGAAAATGTTCGAAAATGTGTGTTTCTGTGTCCTCCAGGCATGGTGTTGAGCATCAGTTTGGGTTTCGCTGACCTCGTGAACAAAGAAGCCAAGAAGGACGAGCAGAAAAAGTACGCCTTGTTTATCGGCGACACAATACAGATCAACGAGGTAAGACTACCCTCCTGCCGAGAAGTCTCAAAGACGGCAAACTTATTCACATATTAATCACAACCCTAAAATATGTTGTAATAGGAGGACGCCGCCACGATACTCACGCCCGTGAAGAAAAAGATCAAAAATGTGGGAATCTTCTTGAAGGTACGTGTCTTTTTAATCCCTAAAGTCACATGATCACGCAAATGTTTCAAATGATCGTGTGTGTGTATTTGGTAAGAGAGAGTTAGCAGTAAGGAAAGCCAGTGCTAAAAAGATGAACTTCCTTCCTGTCTGAGCGATAACACACACACACACACACACACACACACACACACACACACACACACACACACACCGCTCTCTACTACTTGAGGGCAGTGCTCACAGATCAGGCGGATCAGAAGGTTCCATGTGAATCACACACACACACACACTAGGGCTGCTCAATTAATTGCAATTACGATGATGGCTTGCAACGATTAAGAAAACAACGTAATCGAAATAAAACGATTATTTTATTTTTTATTTTTTTTTCAGTTGAGTTACACTTAAAGTTCAACTGTTAAAAACATACTGTTCAAAAAAGATTTCTCCAATAGATTGATGTTTTCAAAGTAAATGGATAATCGTTTTTAATAATTGTGATATCAATTATTGACCCAAATAATCGAAATTATGATTTTTGCCATAATCGAGCAGCCCCACACACACACACACACACACACACACACACACACTCCTGTCTAGAAGCAGGGCAGCCTGGGAGTTGAAAATAAAGAATAGATAGGTACTGTGTGAACTGCGGAAAAGGAAAATGTGTTTGACTCTCCTGCTCAGTGTACTATATTGATATAATTTGATAAAGGATGTGTTGAGTTTGTATTAACAGTGTAATGCAGGAACACAAATCTATTAAGGCAAATTGGAGCAGATCAGAAACGAAGCGTTTTCTAAAATAAGAGAAAATGTACTTATAGCTGTCTCTAATATAAGCCTGCTTCCAATGAAGGTCTCTGCAGTAGGGTTCACTTAAAGGGGCCATGCTTTTTCCCCTTCCTGTAGTGTGTTTTTATTTAGGTTTTTGTGCATGTCGGCAAAGGCTAAAATCTCACAGAGCTTCTCTCCACATATAGAAGTTCTGCAGAACAGGCAGTACGAGGAAAATAGAGCTTTTTGAACATGGAGACACGTCACGGTAGAGACACTACATACATACAAGAATAAAAAAAAAATGATCCCCCTTTAAGGCTTCTACGAGTATTTGAGAGTTGACTGTAAATAAAAGTCCACTTTATGTTTTGTTATAGGATCAATAAGCCTGCTGCCATCCCCCCCGCTGTATCCTGCTGTTACTTTTTCTTTGCTTTTAATTATTAAATAAATATCTATTTTCATGATTTTGTAAAAACCCAGATTTCTTGTAATTTCCACATTTGGTGTTGAACATTTTTCTGTTTTCTCGTGCTCTCCAGAACGACGATGAGGAGGATGAGGAGGAGGAAGGAGACGATGCAGAGGAGCTGCTGGGAAAAGGAGCTCGCAGCGCCGCCCTGCTGGCAGACAGGACCAGAGTAAGTGTGTGTGTGTGTGTGTGTGTGCCACTCGTGATCAGTTTATTTGGCACCTTTTTTTTAAAAATATTTTTTATTTGCATACGAAAATGAACAGTTACAGACCATCTTAATTTTTTTTGAAATAATACAAAGCAAATAATGTGAATCACGCATACAGACAAACAAACATGAGAAGACAGACACAGAGAACCAGGGGGTTACATTACAAATATAGTTTTTGTTGAAGTCTGATCTATACGGGTTGACAAACTCAATCCATCCCTTCCAACACTTGTCAAATGTTTTTCCATAACTAAAATGTTATTTGGCACCTTTTTACAGAGTGTTTATAACTAAGGGTGTGAATGTTTTTGTACCTTACCAGCTACTTGGGAAGGTAAGTATTTAATGCTTTTTTGTCTAAAATCTCATCTGGTTTATTTCTAAGATTCCACTTACTGATGGGGGGAAAAGAAATACGCCTTTTTTGTCATTTTTCCTTCTTTGAGTGAGTTGTTTTTTGTGTGCCTTGTAAGCCGTGTAACACATGTTCACATTCTGCATGTGTGTTATTCTTTTTCTTTTCTCCCATCCTGTGTTCAAATTCCTGTTTTTTTTTTTCTCTTCGGAGCGCCATCACTCATTTCTTTCTGTTGTCGAACCTCAGAACGAGATGACGGCGGAGGAGAAGAGGCGAGCCCACCAGAGGGAGCTGGCCAACAATTTGAACGAAGAAGCAAAGCGGCGTCTGACGGAGCAGAAAGGAGAGCAGGAGATTCAGAAGTGAGTGTTAAAGCAAATCACGTTTTATTTATACAGCACATTTTTAAAACGATTTTTGGTCGAGCCAAAGTGCTGTACATATAATAAAAATACTTTACAATAAAAACACTTTACAACAGCACAAATAAAAGCTCTGGCTGGGGTGTAGCGATGGAGGACCTCAAAGTTCATTAGACTACAGACACATGTATCTCTGTCATTGATCCAATTAAACGCAAGCTGTTCAAAGTCAATCTTCCAGTTTGTGTGTACAGACGGAGAGATCAAAATACCGTTTCCCACAATCCCGAATATAAAAAAAAAAAAAACGTGTGCAAATATGTATACAGAATTAAAGACACATTTGTACATGTGCACACATTAAGACCGAAAGACCTGTTCCTCCATATATGAGAAAAGGACCTAGATCTTAAAATTATCAAATGACATTTAGGCAACACACTTGGAAACAAGCACATGTTTTTTAAATTGGGACTTTTGAGAACGGTAAGCTTTATAAAATGGAGACCTTTTTTGTTTTAGCTTTTCCTAGCCTTTGTTCTGTGTGTTTTGTTATCATACACAACTAGCACCGTTCAAAAAACATACACGCTTCTGTTCAGGTTTGTGAATGAAGCATTACATGTTTGTCAGTAGATTTCTGATACTGTCATTTCAAAAAATTACGTTTTAGTTTTTGAAACCCGTTGAAAATGAGACATCAGCATTTATTATACTAACCATTAATTTAACGATTTAAAAAAATCTAATTTATTATTATATCAGAGTATTGAAAGTTGTTGGATCCATGTTAATGTGGCTCAACCCTCTTTGACTCAGATCAGTATTTCTGTAATTATAAGTTTAATAAGTGCTTGAATATCTATACTACTTGGATGGTGCTCAAACACAGCAGGGAGCAGCCATGGATTCCCACATGTGATGAAGTGACTTGTCTTTCATTGAGTCTTCTCTCTTCTCCTCTCCAGGGCCAGGAAGTCCAACGTGTCCTATAAGAACGTCTCTCAGATGCCCAGAGAAAAGGACATCAGAGACATGAAGATCTTCATCGACAAGAAGTACGAGACCGTCGTTATGCCCGTCTTTGGGATCGCGACGCCGTTCCACATCGCCACCATCAAGGTAAACTGAGACGATCCTCACCTGAACACCAGCGTTTGGTTTATTCGCCTCGTTATCTTCTGTGGAGGAAGTTCTTAAGAGCAGTTAAGACCCAGAACACAGCTCACAGTCACACTATAAAGTGGAGAATAGCCAACTGGTCCCACCCTTAAATTTTCTTCTAAATCAGTCGTTCCCAACCTATTTTGTCTCGTGTACCCCTTGAACTGGTCGCCATTCACTCGTGTGATCATTCGCCTACATATGTTCGTGTATAAAACCCTTTGTGATCGTGTTTAACCCCACTGCTCCTAAACGAAAATCACTTGTAGAACTCACATTCAATACAAATGCATTTCAACCTACACTTTTTGTCAGATAAAAAAATATTGTGTTAAAACTCATTACTTAAAGGGGACCTATCATGCAAAATGCACTTTGTGATATCTTTTATACATATACATGTGTCCCCTGTGTGTCAGGGAACTCACGCAGCGTCAGAAAATAAAACCCTCTCTCTTTTCCTCCGTACCCAAATCTCTAAAAACGGGGGACAGCGGAGCTGATCCAGATTTGCGTCCGATATGACGTAATATCTGAAATGTGGACCCACGGCCCTATCAGAAACGTTGCTATCAGAAACAATGCCCGACTGTTTTGGACGTAATATGGTCGGTGTTCACATTAGCATCGCTAACACTCAGAGCTAACCTGTACTGGAGAGCATGTGTGTGAAGAAGCAGGAAATAAAAAGGAACTCACCTTGTGGTATAACCGGCAAGAGAGAAAGCCTTTGAGCTCCATACTGTTTCAGAAACAATCCTTGATAATTCATGATATGGCGTTTCATCACGGCAGTATTTAGTTTAGACAGTAGCTGCCGGGTCCCGCGTGAGCGCTTTATGCCCCAAATCAGCACTTTTGAAACAGGAAGTGAAATAGAGGGATATGAGGCGTGGCTAGAATCGGTGATCTGTTTGGTATTTTGAGCAAAACACTTCATAGACATGTTTTTCATGTATTTTATTTATCTGAGACCTATGCTATTGCCTAGA
>NW_011366748.1:0-45541 GCF_000735185.1 Notothenia coriiceps
GAGATCGATGATCTCAAGGGACCAATCTGTCTAAATAAAGGTTTGAAATGAAATGAAATTAATACAGTACATCATACCCCCTGTGGTGTACATGTTCTCACTCACTCACTCTAACGCTTTGAGCACAAGTTTGACATAATTAAATATAACATACCAGTATACAGATATTGGAAATATTATTTCAAACAAAATCAGTTTGTTTAATGTTTCTGCTCGTTTAAACATTAGTCACTTAATTATGTGTTAATGCATCACCCATATAACATGTAAATGTTTCCTTATTTGGTCATTAAAAAGTATTTCTGGTTGTTTCCATATGTTTTCACTTGTTATCAAAAACACAAACTCAGTCTATAGCAGGGGTGTCAAACTCAATTTCATCTCGGGCCACATTAGCATCATGGTTGCACTCAAAGGGCCAGTTTTATATATAAGACTATATAAAAATACATATACATTTTTAATTAATATAAAATAATGTATTATATTACATTATTGCCTCTGCATTGGATTATTATCGGATAAGGTAATAACTTCATAATTAACTACGTCTGAAAGCAGAAGTCTAGGGCAAATAATTGCAAGTCTCTTCAGTGAGAATGTCACAAAATGATTTAAAAAGAAAAGCCACATTCTGGAAAAAAAAGTCAAAAGAAATGACATTTTGAAAAGAAGTAACATTTTGAAAAAAAGGCAGATTCTGAGAAAAAAAGAATATTTTGAAGAAAAAAAGTCAAATTCTGAGAAAAAAAGTCAAATTTGAGATGCATTGTGGGACATGTAGTTTACGGGCAACGTGCTTCTGTAAAGCGGCATGTAACCGTATAATAAACATATATTATATTATTTTCAAGCTCTTGTGGGGCCGCATAAAATGAAGTCACGGGCCGGATTTGGCCCCCGGGCCTTGAGTTTGACACC
Source organism: Notothenia coriiceps (assembly GCF_000735185.1). Lineage (NCBI taxonomy): Eukaryota > Metazoa > Chordata > Actinopteri > Perciformes > Nototheniidae > Notothenia > Notothenia coriiceps. The sequence goes on from NW_011366748.1 coordinate 922, forward strand.
CCTGGTCTATAGCAAAGAGAAGTGTCACCACTTTTCTAAATATCATATTTCAATGACAAAAGAAGAAAATAAAAAACAAATTTAGGTAGGAATTCTTTTTTTACTTTTGCAATTGCTATTATTTTTTATATATACAACAGTAGGGGCAAGGGGACCTACAACAGTGAGGAAGTAGAGCCAATGTCACTAAAACATAAGGGCTGAAGTCACTTAAGATTGTGTAACCTTTTTAAAACACTATATAAAGTATTCTTTATGCAGAACGACCAGTCATTATTCATCATTGTATGATTGGATCAGTATTATCAATACATTGACGTGTATGCAGCACTTTAAAAACCTAGTTGGTAAAGATAAAGCTTTTATAACTGCTTTACTGTGTTGGGTAAAACAGCTTGTAAATCCAGGCGGCAACAGCCACTCTTACCTAAGTCATCTTCCATGTAGTATGGGATCGTCTTTGGCCACCTGTACTCATCTCCTATTATGGAATTTCTCGTTTGCCTCTGTAGCAGTCAATAAAAACAATCACGAAGACAGGAACTTTAACAGCTTTATTCCATATCGAAAAATAAATGAAGTTATATTGACATACCTCATCAAGCACGATGTCCCCCTCTACAAGATTCAACCCTGCCTCTAAGGACACCAAGCACAAGAAACAAATGGTAAACAATGCTCTCTGAAAAGTACACTAAAAACCAATAATGTGGAGGTATGAGGATTAAAAATGTCTACATACCTTCATTGATGTCAAAAATGTCGAGGTCACGTCCACCGTCAACATCATAGTCTGTGAAATTGGTTATGAAAGTAACTGTTAAGAAACTTTACTGAAAAGAAAGAATATCAGAATAGTGACAAAAGTAAATCTTGCTTGAAAAACAAAATAACTCACCTAATATTTTTGTTGTGGGCTAAACAAAAGATGACAACAATTTTATTAATTTCAAGTTGATTTAAAGTTTCTAGTTATCAAACTACAGTACAACAAAATGAACCAATTCCTCACCAAGCAAAGGGTAGCACCACATAATAGGCCGGCAATGTGAAGAGCAAATACACTCGTAGGTTTTCCCCATGCCATGTCCTAAAATGTCCCTCTACATGGGACAGTGCAGACGACAGGTACTGAGCTATTACTGAGCAGAAATAAGAGAGGTGCATGCAGGGAATCAAATGAAACGGGATCACAAGTGTATAATTGACAGAGCTGTAAAGGTTCTGGGCGACACAGCAACTTTAAACTTCTCTGCTATCTGTTCACACATCTTTATACTTTGCAGATAAGATGCAGAAAAACACTACATAAATCATGTAGCCTATCTTCCAGAATAAGACAAAGGAACAACGTAAAGGGAGTAATGTGCTGTATTCCTAAATTATAATGATTTGTTTTAAGAAACTTTTCTTACAGTTATAGATATTAATTGCAGCTGTTAAAACAATGATTTTGCTACTTTTGGTATGCTGATACTCATAAAATGCAGCCTCCAGAAATTCTTGGGCAGTTTTGTATTTTCCTCAGGGCTCTCACAGGAAGTGCAAAGCTCATTACAAGCCAATGTTTGGTTTATTCTTGTCACATATAACCATTACCTTGGACTATCTTGTTGCAAGGCTTCATGGGCATTTATGAAACTGCAGCTCTGACATACTGTACGTGGTCTATACAATTCCTTTGTTCTGCCCTCCAACAGTTACAGCTTACAGCAGATTGCAACAATATGTTTTTTGAATACTTCTATTTGTAGTTAATCCCTTACACAGCAGCACATGCAGAAGATGCACACAATGTTTACTGCCTATTGTTAAAACCGCTTTTAGCTACATCGATTGTTGACTGATAGAATAGGAACCTCGGGTTCTTATCAACACAAAATGATTACATCAAATCATTCCCTGCCGTCACTGTACTGACTCCAGAATCCAATTGTGGAATCAAAGAAGCATAATTATAATTGCCACTCAGCTGTCGTCAAAATGGAGTGGCCAAGGAGGCTTGAATTTCTTTTGAGAAAGGGCAATTTTTTTTTAACCTCAAATAAATTAAAACATGCAACAGCCTCCATAATGCGTATTAACAACAGCACAAGGCGGCTGTTTCAATATCAAAGAATACATGTATTAACCAAATATATTTTGAATTCTCCCTCTATTTTTCTGTCTCTCTCTCCCAACAGTATGTGCCTGCCACACTGACAAAGAAACCAAGATTCCTCGTGTTTAAACCTTGAAAATGTTTGTAGGTTGTCCTCAGGCCATAACATACTTTAGTCAATCCACTCAAGGTGGTTTTTTGCAGATATCTAGAGTTTTGAAAAAAAACGTTTTGGCTATCATGCAGGGGTAGGCAAGTAAGTTTGGCCATGGGCCAATTTTTTTCTGAGCCACAAGATGGCGGGCCAGAACATAATCAAAGCCTAATTCAAGGAATTAATTTTGGTAAGAGGGCGCAGCGCCCCCTGTTCCCCGGTTCAGAAAAAACTCTGATATCGCTGATAACCCTCCCCATCAACACTCTGAGGCTAGACCCACCCAAAGGAAGGCTCGTCCTCTCTAGCCCCATTTCAGTCCCATGTTAAAAGCCAGGGCTATTATCTGTATTTTAACAGATTTATCTTTTAAATTGAGATGTATTTATTGTTCTCTTCTAAGTTTATTTTTCTCTGAAATTTTAGGGAGGATGGTCCTCCCTTTCTTCAATGGACAAGCCTCCACTTAGTAAAGTAGAGTTATTAACTAGGTAGCAGTGTTATTTAACATACTTTTATTGTCAAGTATTGTCAAGTTCTCTGAGTTTTGGGCATTTATTTGAGTGTTTGTCCACATTTGAGAGGCTTGAGGGGCAACAGAGGATGCATGGACAACTCGAATCCTTTTTTCCTTTTCTTTATTTCAACTTTTCAAGGACACATTAGGATTCTTTCAGGTTGAAAACCTTTGAAAAAAAAAAAATTACAGCATGTTTTGCTTTGCATTTTTTTTTCGGTACCGAATGTTGGCTATTTCAGCACCACGCGCTGTCCACCTATTGATCCACTATCAGCATCAGTGCACCCCGCAGCCTGATTGTGCCTGTGCTGTGTGTCATTCACTCTCAACATGGATAAAGTACAATAAGCATTATTCAGGTGTAGGTAGATTCTCTATTCGGACATTATAGCCTATATGTGCGACTGTCGGTCCGATGTTGTAAAAAAAAATTACGGGCCAAATATTATTGCTGGCGGGCCAAACAGTTCAGAATGAATTTAAAGGGGCCCTATTATGCTTTTTGGGGGGTTTTCCCTTTCCTGTAGTGTCTTATTATTGGCTGTTGTGCATTGAAATGGTCTGCAAAATCAACTAAAATCGCAGATTCCCCTCCAGAGATGTAGTGTTATCACTTTGTAACACTCGCGCTTCTATTGGCTACAAAGCATTGTACATAAGCTAAGGGGTGCGACAGCTCAAAGCAGGTGACCAATCACAACCGAGCAGGCCAGCTAACCAATCAGAGCAGACTGGGCTCTGGTTTCAGACAGAGGGTGAAAAGAGGTGCTTCAGCACAAAGAGTATGAGAAAAATAAAGCACTTTTATATCATTAAAGCTTGTAAACATGTCATAGTAGAGGCAACAAATACAAATATCAATTTGAACATTTGCATAATAGGGCCCCTTTAAATAACTCAATCCTCACTTTTAATTGCACTCCACAAAACATTGATAACATTTGCTGTGGAGTGTAATGCAACTGGACTTCTGTGCTAGTCATGGATTGGCCATAACAAACACCATGTTCGAACATAAGGATGCTCCTAAGTGTACGTGGTACCAGAGCACCCTAGGCAGAAGGTCCATGATCGATTTCGTTATCTTATCATCGGACCTGAGGCCGTATGTTTTGGACACTCGGGTAAAGAGAGGGGCGGAGTTGTCAACTGATCACCATCTGGTGTTGAGTTGGGTCGAGTGGCGGGGGAAGCCTCTGGATAGACCTGGTAAGCCCAAACGTGTAGTTCGGGTGAACTGGGAACGTCTGGAGGAGGCCCAAGTTCAGGAGGCCTTCAACTCACACCTCCGGCGGAGCTTTTCGGGCATTCCTGTGGAGGTTGGGGACATTGAACCAGAGTGGTCGGTGTTCAAAGCCTCTATTGCCGAAGCCGCGGCGGGGAGCTGTGGTCTCAAGGTCCTAGGTGCCTCAAGGGGCGGTAACCCTCGAACCTCCTGGTGGACACCGGTGGTCAGGGAAGCCGTCCGACTGAAGAAGGAGGCCTTCAGGGATTTTTTATCCCGGGGGACTCCCGAGGCAGTTGCAAGGTACCGACAGGCCCGAAGGGCAGCAGCCTCAGCCGTGGCCGAGGCAAAGCAGCGGGTGTGGGAGAAGTTCGGAGAAGACATGGAAAAGGACTTACGGGCGGCACCAAAGTTGTTCTGGAAAACTGTCCGACACCTCAGGAGGGGGAAGCAGGGAACCATCCAAGCAGTGTACAGTAAGGATGGGACGTTGTTGACCTCAACTGATGGAGTGTTAGGGCGTTCCCACTTTGGGAACCACTGCCCCTAAGGTACTCCTTAGGCATAAGGTGAGAAGTTCAGTCATCCGGGAGGGACTCGGAGTTGATCCGCTCCTCCTTCGCGTCGAAAGTAGTCAGTTGAGGTGGTTCGGGCACCTAGTAAGGATGCCACCTTGGCGCCTCCCTAGGGAGGTGTTCCAGGCACGTCCAGCTGGGAACAGACCGAGGGGTAGACCTAGGTGGAGGGATTATATCTCTTTGCTGGCCTGGGAGCGCCTTGGGATCCCCCAGTCAGAGCTGGTTGATGTGGCCAGGGAAAGGAAAGTTTGGAGCTCTCTGCTGGAACTGCTACCCCCGTGACCCGACCACGGATAAGCGGGAGAAGATGGATGGATGGATACATCTATTCTAGTATACCTCAACAATGGAATTATGATCAGTAGAAATGGCCATGACATGGGACCTTTAAAAGCAGCCAAAACATAAATAATAATAATAATCCTGCATTTAAAATTGTGCTTAAGTTAAATTACATAAATATGCTATTAGCTACACAATGTATTAGAGATGTAAGTATTCATCATGCAGAATGCCCCCTGCCAGGATTTTTTCTATATATTTGATCCTTAATCTTGATTTATCAACATGTAACTATTACTCACATTTTGTAGTTGATTAAGGTAGAGCATTTTATAACTGCTTCCTGCTGGGTAGTTTAATCGTTTACAATGCATTACATTTTGAAGTGATCAAATGTGGAGTATTACAAAATAGCAATGTCAAAATTAGACAAAGCCGTGAAATAAATGTATAGTATCTCTATGATATGGGGAATACTATAGTGTACAGTAAGTCATGCCAACATCAAAACTACTTAAATCTACAGTCATTAGGTACAGCGGTGGATTAGAGCACAAAAAACATGATAGAGTGCCCACTGGGGGGTCCTTACACTGGAGAAAACAAGATGCAGTGCACTTATATGTGCCATTATATAAAGAAAACTCGATTCAGTGACACAATGGCTGCCCTGCATTTACTACACAGTATAGCAGATGACTCACTTTAGAAAGCCAGAGTCCACCTATGCTTGAGTAAATGTACTGCTTGAGTAAATGTACTATTCAACTCTCTGCTCTGTGCACCTTCTAATGTAATGAAAACACTGCTCAGTCTCTATAGCCCTCTCTTTCCATCATACTGTTTCGAAGTCCTAAGAATTTACTCATAAATGCAAGAACGAAGAACTGAGTTAAACAGGGTTGAAGGTAACACAGCAAAATGAGTTGTTTCCTGTAACTTGAGACATCTTGATGAGGCGGTGGCTAATTGGGATAACTGAGTGTTTGGTCATTGGTTTGATCCCCAGCCCCTGTAGTCAACATCCTTGTGGCAGATACTTAACAACAAGTTGCCCCAGGCATGTCTACGGTAAAGAAGTGTATGTACGTTGCTTTGGTAAACAATTCAGCTAAATGCAATGTAGGATTAACAGGACTTTATTCTTAGCATAGCATTAGCCAAAGACATGCCAAATGGGCCATGGCATCAAAGCGGATTGCAAAATAACACACATTAAAACATTGGTCTATCAAAACTATCTATAAAAAAGCACAATCATCATGAAATAATCAAGTTCAGGGGATCATAGCCCCTTCATTGAGATATGTGATCAAAAATACACTTGATATAGTGTGGTAACTTACTGTGGTCTCCCCATGGCCTTCAGCACATTCAAATTATACTATATCCTGTTGAATATGTTATTTAAAAATATAATAATATAATCATTTTCAGTTTACAAAGTAGTCTTTGCAAAGAGCATGACACTGCTCCTAATTCTGATACTTTTTTATTATGCATGTTATGTTCTGGGGACGGAAACGGAAACGCCCTAGGAACAGCAACGCATTTGAAGAGAGTAGAAGAAGAAGAATTGTAGTTCTAGCTCTCACTCTGAGTGCCATGTGTCTTAAAACTAACCAGACTGTTTGGCGATACGAAACCAAGACCGGCGTTTGAGTTAAATAATAGCGACAACAACACAAGATAACGATTTTAATGAAGTGCACTTCCATCGAAAAACAGAACTCCCCGGAAGGCTTCGTTGCTTAGCAACCACGGGGCCAAACAAGTGCGTGCAGCAGCTGAGCAGTTGGATGTAATAATCAGCATAAGGTTTCTAGCATTTCATGTAGATTGAAAACTTTAATATTAACTAATCAAATGGCAGGCAAGAAGAAAGAAGCGAGTTTGCAGGTTGAAAAAACACAACATGGCGTCTGTAATGTTGACAAAAGTCAACTAACTTCACGAAGCCCTGATGTTATTTGTTTTTTTGTATTTTTCCAGGCGTCTGTCACAAACCAAGAGCAGTGGGAAGAGATGCTTGCAACCAAAGGTTTAACAGGTAAGAACTTCAGATCTAACCTGATTGTAGGTCAATTAGTAAAGCACATTTAATCAACACACTTTGACAAAAGTGATTTACAAAAAGATTGGATAAGCAAAGCAGGCGTGATACTGACATGAACTATACACTATAAGTAAATTAATAAAAGCTTAGCATGTATTGATAAAACCATAAGAAACCAAGAAAAACAGGATGTGATCAGGCATGTCTTTATAAGGATTGAATAGAGGCTAAGGATCTAAGGACATAATTGTTAGTTGCCAACTATTCCACAGATTAAGGCCAACAATGGATGAACTGGCACTGGGTTCACAGATGTAACCTGGTGTCAGTCCATGCAGGGCTTCAAAAACCATACCACCATAAATCTCCCACATGCAGTTTTGGGGGAACTCCATGTGTTTTTTCTTAGCATTGGCCACTCATCCATAAAGCAAAACTCTGTGAAGTTTACAGCTAAAAAGTTGTCCTATGGACAGATACTCCAATTTCCACTTTAAGAGTTTCAGCTCCTTCAGGGTTATCTTTTGTCTCTTGGTTGCTTCTCTGATTAAAGCGCTCCTTGCATGGTCCCTTGGTATTGGTCCTATCTTAAAATGACTAATACAGTTGTGGTGGCATATTCTCTCGTTTTATAATAATGCATTTAATGGTGCTTTGTTGGATCAGGTGTCAGATCCTGTTGCACTAATAATGTGGCTTATTTTGTAAAGGGGGTAATGTTCCCAATGCTCTTCAATTTTTTGAATATTTGAAAACAAGACTGCTTCTTGTTGGTCAATTTCTTACAATCCAAGTAAAAATCCATTATAATTCCCAATACTAAATCAACAAAATTACAAAAACGCCTAGGGGAGTGAGTGCTTTTTCAAGGTACTCTAATCAGCACACTCATTAGTATTCCTACCCCCAACCAATTGTGTCATCCATCCCTTACACGCAAAGCCACACAATCACATAGATCACCCAGATCATCCACTCTACCAGAACTTTACCCCCTTTTCTCTGGACACAGATTCCCATGTGCAGGAAGGCCCATTTTGACAAGAGGTTTGTAACTACAGTAAAACGATCATAAAATATGTAACCTTCGCATAAGTTATATAAGTAAACCAGTCTGTAGTATGTCAGTTTAAGTCCATCTTCGTATCTATCTGTATAATGTTTTAGAAGCCTGTGTCTCGGGGACAGGTGACAACTTGTCCATTTTTAAAAAATCAATTCAGCATACACTGGTAACAAGTGAAAAACAAATGTGAATGGTGACTGTCATGAGTTGAATTTATTGAATGTTGCTGCCACACTGTGTTCACTGGGAAAACTGCAGTTTGAATGATTGCACCAGTCCACTCACCTTCGATCACACACTTTATATAGACTGTCAATGCTCACACACCGTGTCTGTTCCAGTTGTAGATGTGTACCAACAGTGGTGCGGCCCCTGTCGAGCTGTGGTTAGTCTCTTACGGAAAATAAAGAACGAACTGGCTGATGACCTATTGCATTTTGCCACAGTAAGTTCTAATTAAATGTGAACAATTTAAATTTCAAAACAAGAGGAGCAGCCTTAAACATGTTTTTGTTGTGTTTGTGTTGGTGCAGGCCGAGGCAGACAGCATTGACACTTTGGAGAAGTATAGAGGGAAATGCGAGCCCACCTTCCTCTTCTATGGGGTGTGTGTGTGTGTGTGTGTGTGTGTGTGTGTGTGGTATATACTGTGTTTGCCTGCTTGTATAGTAAATGCTTGTTTCCATGCTGTGCTTCCTTTGTATAACATTTTCTTTCTCAAGTTATTAAAGTTTATTTCCTGTCTATATTTCTTTTTACATTATCTCCTGTGTATTATCTTTTCATAGAGTTTGTCTTATTCCTGAGCCTGCTTACATGGACCTAAAGTATTTAAAGCATTTCAATATGTTACCACTTGTTTAGTTGAATTGGACTGTGTTGAATGAACAGGGTGGGGAGCTGGTGGCGGTGCTGCGAGGGGCCAACGCTCCTCTGCTTCAGAGGATAATTGTGGAGGAACTGGCCAAGGAGAAATTGGTCCTGGAGACAGGTGTTGAACGCAAAGGGGTGAGCAGAAATACATAAACATACATCAATGCAGAAATGCCAATTTAGGCAAAGCATGTTGACTTTAATTCTAGGGAAGTATCCCAGTCAGCCATGATTAGAAAAAAGACACTGGAGGTCTTTAAACTTAACGAGCTAGACAAATTCTATAATTTTTTTATTTACTCCTGTGCTTTTCCTTCTATGACATGTCAAATGTCTTTCTGTTAAAATGACCTTACTCGACAGAGAAAGTTAATCAGTAACTGTTAAGACATATTATTAATTGCGTTGTTTTTTGCCTTTTATTTAAACTTTTAGAACAGATATATATAAAAAATGAACACCATGCTACAAACAGAAGCAACAGAAAAACACTGCAACATAACTGTCGACATTAAATAAGACAAAGAGAAAAAAATATTTTCTATAAATGCAGCTGAATCCGTTAGCTTACTGAAATAATCGGTACATTTGTGTGTGTTCATTTACTGCTTTTTTTCCAAATAAAATAATTAGGCTTCAAAGCCAGCCAACACACCCATACCACAGTCTACAGGTCACTTAATGAGTGGTTTGACTTATTGACATTTTCGACTTCTCCCCTGCTACGGGAACCTCTCAAGAAGTCACAGGAACAAGTTGACCCTTGATAAGCTTCTGTTGGTCATAACATTCCCAGGATGCACATTTGTCACTGTTTTCTGGCATTCTTTAGATGAAAATTGTTGGCTGAATAATCAACATTAAAATAATCAATGGCATTGCAGTGTTTGTACACACCCATGTTCAGGGAATAGTGTTTTTATTTGGTATTTTTGTGTCCCTCAGGTTACAGATGAAGGTCTGGTGGAGGATGAGAAAAAAGACGAGGAGAGGACGCCTGAGCAGTCAGAAGAAGAAGACAGCATAATAGGTACTGTGGAGACGCTATAATACTATTTGTGGTCTATATACTTTTTGTCATTATCCTTATACTGCAAATGTTGTTACCCTGATAATAACGGTTGTTAACCAGCGTCATAATGATTCATCTTTGCATTATCAACCATCACTCAAGCTGTTTTTTCTCCCGTAGTTCCTGCCAGTAAATCCTACACAGTTGCCATCATAAAACCAGATGCTGTTGCTCACGGCAAGGCAAATGAGCTCATAATGAAGGTACGCAGACTGCTCACCTTCTGAAAGACAATATTGCCTCAACCTTTCCTGCTGACATTAGTTCATTAACCTGACGTTAATCCCCTGGCTAGATTCAAGACGCTGGGTTTGAGATCCTGGCCCAAGAGGAACGCACGCTGACTGAGGCTGAGGCTCGAGATTTTTACCAGCATAAAGCAGAAGAGGTATGGAGCGAAAGCTAAAGAGCACATCTCACCCAAACATGAGAGAAAACAGTTGACATAAACACATTCTTTGTGTTTGGCACACTCGTCTGTGTGATTAGTCTGGGCAATTACATTCTGAATAAACATCCTAATGCTAGGGCAGTCACGACCAGTGCAAAAATCATTGCAATTAGTTTGCAATACATCACACTTCCATCTGCAGTTCTGCACAGGGCTTAAAATAGGTCTGCTGTGTAAGCAGATTTTTCTTTGTGTTGCTTTTTTTGCTTATCGTGCTGTTTGTGAAGAGACTAAATGATTCGAGATTCAGAAATACAAAACATGAGGAAAGAGGCTAGTTAAAAAACAATGAACAATATTTTAATATATTTTTGATCCGCCTTTCTTTATTCTTTTTCACCTTGTAAATGTAAGGCCTGATTTAAAAACACTTTCTTTGCCTAACATGTGTGTATTCTCTTGTCTCTGTTGTTATGTGGTTTGTAGGCTTGCTTTGAGGAGTTGGTGCAGTTTATGTCCAGTGGTCCGTCCCACGTTCTGGTTCTCTCTCAGGTTGAGGGCTCAGCTAACGTTGTCCCAGCATGGCGGGAGTACATTGGTCCAGCAGACATAGAGGAAGCCAGGAGGGAAAAACCAGAAAGGTTAGTTTGCTGGAAATTATACTTCACTCACAAAAAGAGTTACAACTGTAAGATCTGGTATGATAAGATCATCCTTCAGTGTTTGTAAAGAAGAGCATTTGTGTATACACACGGTTGATTGTGTGAAACCATCTCAGGCTTAAGGCGGATAAAGCAAATGAACAGCAGATTCTCGCATGCTCCGTCAGACACAGCCAAACATTATGCTTCTCTCTGGTTGAGCACCAGCCGAGCGACCATCTGTTCTCCTCTCCCCCCTGGCTTCCTGCAGCTTGCGGGCACAATACGGCACACAGACACTGTTCAACGCCCTGCACGGCAGTGAGGACATCGACCAGGCCAGCAGGGAGCTCGCCTTCTTCTTCCCCAACTTTAGGACGGCCTCAGCAACGGAGCAGGATGGGGAGGAAGAGCGTGTGGAGAGGACACTGGCTCTCATCCGGCCTGACGTTGCCAGAGAAAAAAGAGGTGGGGTCGGGGGCCAAATGCAAACACAAGTTCACACGTATGCGAACGCAGATACACACGCATAAAGATGGTTCATAGTGAAATGGTGGGACTGCTTATTGAGTTCCACATCAAAGGTGTTGAATGAAACATCTGCAGCTCCAGATTCTTTCATTGAATGATCACTATTGGCTATTTACATTATTTTAAAATAGAATATGCCAGTTTATAAGATACACCTAGCTAAAACCAATGCAGTTTAATACAATACAATAACAAACTGCTAACAAAATCAATCTGCTCAAACTGTTTCAACAAAAACATTCATGATTGTAGGATTTATTGTATGACTGCCGTAGTAGCCAGATGTCTCTCTACCTAAACCGGCAAATGATTGTGTCTTTTATTTGTGCAATTCTGCAGAGGAGATCTTGGCTCATATCCATAAGTCAGGCTTCACCGTGGCTCTCCAAAGAGATGTGCTGTTGACAGAGGAGCAGGTCAGACAGTTTTACTTCCAACACGTTGAGGAGGACTATTTTCCTGCACTGCTCCGAAGCATGACCAGGTAACACACATATGCTCTAAAAAACATTCTAAAGAGTAGTATGTTGCTGCAGATGTGCATTAAACAAGTGTGTATTTACAGTGGGCCGGTGCTAGCTTTGGCTCTAGGCAGAACGGGAGCTGTCTATCTCTGGAAGAACATTCTTGGTCCCTCTGACGTTAATGAAGCCAAAGATGAAAATCCTGAATGGTGAGTGATGTGAGGCTCTACTCATTTACACACGTCAATGAGTCATGAAGTCGCTGTGGAAACATTACTAATAGAGTTCTCATTTTTAAATTGATCCGACAGCTATTAAGGAAGAACCCTGTATTTCTTTTGACCTCTTTTTAACCTTGTCAGGTTTTTTCAGGTTATTTAAATCACTAGTGTAATAATAGACAGAAAAGGCTTGCCGTTCTACAATCACGCAGGAGGAATTCAACAATGACAGTTTCTCTTCTGACAGTAGTACAGCCAAAGGCAAAGACACATTTTAGAGAGAACATTTGTTGTAATCTCTTTCTGTTCACTCCAGTTTCTGCCATTTCTTGGAAGGCAATCTTAAGAATTGTGGAAACCACTAGTTGAAGTAGAAGCAGGCTGAAAAAAAGTACAAGAAAGCACACGACGTAGTCCAAAAAGAATTCCATGAAACCCTCAAATAAGAGCTATTAGATATTGATGGTAGCTCCCTGCAGAGCTGACTTCTGTATCCCTCCTCCCTCAGTCTAAGGGCTCAGTTTGCTTTGGAGAACGAGCCCATCAACCAGCTGCATGGCAGCGAGAGCCTGGAAGCAGCCGAACAAGAGATTCACTTCTTCTTCCCTAAACAGAAAACTCTAGCAGTCATCAAACCTGATGCGATGGAGGAACACAGAGGTACCTTTGGGTCATCAAGAACAATATACAAATGTACTTGTGTTGTTAAAATGTGCATGAATAATAAATATTACATTTTCTATTGACTCTTAACAGATAACATTTTGCAGGAGATCAGGGGCAGCGGTTTCTCTGTAACGCAGCTGAAGGAGGCGGTGCTGTCGAGGGACATGGCTGAGGAGTTTTACAAAGAGCAGAGAGAAAAGCCTTTCTTTAAACAACTGGTGGAGTTCATGTGTCGGTAAGTTTGTACCCGAACACAGTCAAAAGAAAAGAGCAGAGCGACCGCAGCAAACCTCATTCTGTTGCTTCTGGAAGTTTTAACAGTCATGTTGGCTGCTTCAAATCGAGGCAGCCTCAGGCCAGTTGCTATGAAGTCCGTCTCAATTTCTTTCTTTGTTCCATTTGCACATTGGAATATTTGAGTTTTCTTCCGCCCCGATAGCTCTGTTCACTTGGCTGTTACAAAACTGCTGGGTTACAAATTGCAGAGATATGTGCAGCTGGGCAGTTCAGAAAAACACCTTTCCTGTCTATCCCTCAATGCTAGCTCAGGTTTAGCCTAATTTCGGTTTCATATTGTAGACTAGGGGTGGCCTACATGTCTAGGAATATATTTATCTGCAATTCTCCAAATGTATTCACACTGGGGAACGATGCTTTTCGTAACAAAAAAAAAGAGACATGTTATAGAGTCATTTCATTATTCTACCTATTCATTTGGGCGTAGAAATTGGGGTTTGTTATGTTTGTTGTTTGTTTCATATATTAATGAGCACACTAAGTTGATAGCCCAAACATAAATAATAAAAAGGTGCATAGCTCTTTCACCTCTTAGTTGGAAAGTGTTGCATTGACATTGAATAGTTAAGGTTCTTCAGTCAAAAAGCATGTGTCAGCATTCACTCTCATATAAACTAGCCCAGCATGTAAAACGATCCATCACGACTTTACAGCAGCACAGTCCTCTGAATGCATAATCAGGCTTCACCGGGAAACGGGTCAAAGAACAGAATTGACACAACATTTGGTCTGTTTTCCTTTCCTTGCTTGTTTCAGGGGGCCCTGTTTGATGCTTGTACTCACCAAGGAAAATGCAGTGGAGGAGTGGAGGGCCATAATGGGCCCCACAGACCCAGAACAAGCAAAGGAAACATCCCCAGACTCTCTGAGGGCGCGCTTTGCCTCCGACATCCTCCACAACTCGGTCCACGGCTCCTCCAATGAGCAGCATGCAGAGGAGAAGATCCGTTTTATCTTCGGTGACATCTGCTCTGACGCAGAGCTCACCGCTGATGGAGGGACTAACACGATCACTTCAGGTAATCATGATGTGTGTGGCAGTCTCTTCCATCTGGCACACCATCTGCCTACAAATAAACAGCACTTCACAGTTTGTTTCCTGTTGCCTTTTACACACCCTTTTTGCTAGAAACGATATTTCACCCAGCTATATTTCCTATCATTGAAAAGAAAATTGTTGAAACCTAAGACTTGAAATAGATACATTTTTTTGCAGAGAAAGAGCAGGACAATTCTTCAGATGAAAACACAGGAACGTCCAGATCTTCCACTGAAGAAATGTCTGATAACCATCATGGAGGTATGAAGTTGTTCCAATTTTAAGAGAATGATCCTTCAAAGTCCGTATCTCAGCTATGTCAACGTTAAAGATGCTACACTAGATGAGACATTCTGGAAAACATTGCTCAAATTGAATTTGGAGGCGAGACATTTGCCAGACTTCTGTGTGGCGGATGCATATTCACCAGGATCTTGTGACAAAGGGTGCAGTCATTATAACATTGTCAGGAGTCTGAGTAGCCAGCAAATAGATAAGTCTCTTAATAATGAAAAATGAGATTGCTTCCAGTAGCAAGAGAGGCCTCTCTTCAGATACAGATAAATGAGGCCATTGATCTTCATCATGTCCCGAACATCAGCTGGCACAGAGTTGTAAAACTGCGTCTAGAGAGAAGTAAATCAGGACGGCTGCATTGAGGAGGATCATTTCAATGGGACTGTGTCTATCTTCTCATGATGCCATTAGGTTTGTGTCCTATAGCTGAGGAATGGGAACATTACTATTAATTATTGTCTTAGTGGTCGCGTTAAGATAACTTGAGCTAATTTTCCTTTGTGATTTACAGGTGACCAACATAATTCAGATCCCTGCAGCCCACAGAGAGAAGGGAGGGACGATCCGGAGCAGGGAAACTGAATCATCCTCGTTTCGCTTTTATTGTGGGGCTGATTCTGTAACATAATGGGGAAACACAAAATCTGTCACTATGAATCATGAAATATACAATAAGACGTGACATGTACAAACTTTAGGGGATGGATCTATAATAGAGATCTAAAATAAAGATCTATAAATAAATTTGCCAGTTCAAAAAGGTAGTACTTTTTTTCAATAGCCTCAATCAATCAAGACTATACTGCACATCCATCTTAGATTGGCGACATTGAACCGTCTGTATCCATTTTAACTTCTACGATGCAGGCTTGAATTTGTTCCCCGTTTAAAGCTTAATGATGAGAAGGTCAGTCGAGAAAAAACGTACTCTTAAGAAATTAACTCTGTATGGATGTCGAGAATGTCAAGTTAAAAGTTTTAACACATTTATTAATTTTTTCTCATTTGTCAAAAACATATATAAGTTTGTTCAGTTATTTTACATCTTTTACAAAAAGTATCTCTGAAAAGTCATGATAGGCTTAACACAAGTTGTTTAAAAAGTCCAAACAAAATGATGTTAATAGGGAAAGTTTCAGAGTCATCTGCTGAAGTGGTCTTTGATGCTCCTCTTGCTGGGGTTCTGTCCGGCCACACCGTGATGTTGAGCAGAACTGTTTTCAGGCGGGGGGGCGTCCCAGTCGTCTGCAGCCTCCAGTAAGAGGGCATCGTCCATGTCGTCTCCCGCAGTGAAAGACCTCTGGAACATCTCCATGATGCTCCTTTGGTTAGGGTCCTGAACAAATCCAAACTATCCGGTCACTAAATCCACTGACACCATTTTAATCTAGCTAGGTAAGCTCTGTTGTACTGAGTCGTAAATATGTTGATCCTATTTAAAAACCGTGAACAGGATTATACATTTTGTTCTATACGGATGCGGAGCTTACCTTAGAGTGGAAGCTGGTGATTACTGCTTTGTCAGAGAGGTTTGACTCAGACAATCCCACTTGCTCCAAGACATTCATTTTCTGCTGGATCAGTGGCCTGGACCAATAAAGATATACATTCTTATAAAAGAGCAGGAACAATAAATCCACTCCTTGTCACAATATTTGTGTCAGACAATCAACGCTGCCTTGAGCCCTTGCCTGAGCCCTTGCCCCCCCCCGCCCCAATACAGTAGTGAAAGAATTATGAATATGTGAGGAAAAGGACTTAAACTCTAAATCAGTTTAATTGGGTCTCACTTCCCACTGATCGACACATACCACAGGTGATCATCAGCTGTTCCCTTGGCAACCAGGTAGTGAATGTTCACATTGCTGGTCTGTCCAATACGGTGCACCCTGTCCTCTGCCTGCACGAGAACCTGCAGGGGGGGAAAGCAATTGCAATCTTATTATTACCAAATCTTTATTCAGGTTTAGGTTGACTACTGCTCTGCATACAGAACAAGTCAATAACATGCTGAGTCATTGTTCAGGGAAAAAGCCGCCAACAGCTGAAAATGAATTATATCATTATGAATTGAGTTTTTTTTATGGATTTGTCTTATCCTGCCCAATTTTAGAAAGCCCCATTGGACGGTACTGCCATTTGTTGTCACTGCAAACTGTTGGCATGAAAAGGGACTGGGACATTCCTATATTGGCTGGAAGAAAAGCCACGTAAAATCAGTTCATTTTGGATAACAGCAAAGTGTTCTATAATTCACTACCTAACGTTGCAGGTGATGCAGCAGGTGTGCAGCCTTGATGTTGGCCAGTGAAGGGCAAATAAACATCCAAACACACTGACAGATACAGACAGCCCATTATGTTACACAGAGGTAATGCTTAAACTGTTAGCAAAGTATTGCCAATTTATGGATCTAGAATAGACGGCAATGAATTGGCACCGAAGAATGCAAGTCTTGCTCCCTTAGGCTTTTTAGTTACTACATGTTTTGCTTTTTTCAACCACCACTATGTAAATCTTCTCTGTCTGTCATGTTTGGGAGATACTTCAAAAATTGAGTTGAAAAGGAAAATACTACAAAGTAAAATGCAATCATAGTAAAATAGTCACATTGAGTGCACAGCATGTTGCAGTATTAACTTGTTGCTTACCCCCGGGTTCCAGAAAAGCTCAGCGAAGACCACCAGGTCGGCGGCGTGCAGCGTGAGGCCCATGTTGGCGGCCGTGATGGAGAGAACAGCCACGCAGGTCTGAGTGGAGCTCTGAAACCGATTACACAGCAGCTGCCGATCAGCAGAGGATGTGGAGCCGTCAATACGGATAAAACTCACATTCTATAGGAAGAGAAAGAAGAGATTAAAAGCAGACCAGCACAAATCAACAACAAGAATGAACAACCCTTGTGTATTAAAGTCATAGTAGTAGTATTACTAAGCTCAAATGTGCAACCCACTCTTGTTCCCCGCAGCTACTCTCTCTTTCATACTAAGCTTTTGTGCGTATCCAAACATCTGACTCACCTTTTTTCCCAGTTCGCTGCTGATATGATCCAGGACTAACCTATGATGGGCGAACACAAGAAACTTCTCCCTCCCACACTCCAGCATGTCTGTGATGTACTCCCTGGCGGTGACAGAAACAACAAAACTCAGTTTCATAGAAAGCAGTTAAATATTTAGTCCTCAAGTGAAAACTCTTTACGATATCTCCAAAACCAGCGCAATCACAATGGCCTGACAAAAGACTCATTTGACATTTTAATCTCAGTGCTGATTTGATTTAGTGACTGTTAGAGGGTCTGCTCTTACATAATGGCTTGCAGCTTGGCTTCAGCTGTGTGGTTATAAAAGACCAGGAGGGCGTCCTTCTCTTCCTTCTTCTGAAAAAAGAGATAAGAGCAGCACAAGATAAGAACTGACAGTAGATTCTGACTGATGATCTGATGAGACGGCCATTACTCTGAGGAGCAGTGTGATAATAAAGAATCACGCTAATCGACTCAGTGTCAAAATATTCCTAAAATAAGACTTGCTGGGGTATTCTGGGTCAGTTTGAAAAGCTCTCGTTTGAGTCCTGGCCTGAAAGGACTCTCAGTTAACCAATTCATGGAACTTTCTTGGGTTTAACCGTTTTGAAATGTTTTTTGGGCTATGATGACGTTTTAATCACAAAGATTACATTTCAAGTAGAACAAACCTTTTATTTGTTCTCTTATTACATTTTATCAACAGGTTTGGGTTTTGAATACTTTGGCATTTAAAAGTCCTCTGGTATAGAAGAAGAATCTTCCATTACTCTAAGTCCAACAGAGTCTTTCCCCGTCGAACATAATTCAGGGTTGTATTTCTGACAAACTGATGTATTTGTCAGGATTTTACGTATTTCTTGTTTTTGGAAGGTTTGATTGAAGATGTGAGAATTGTAATTTCCCTACATGATCTCTTACAAGGCACAATGAGTAGGATTTAAAAACAAAACAGTGCATAGACTCAAACAAAATCCCTCTCTGTTGAAGATACTGTTTCTGAAGAGTGTGTCCTGCTTTTATTGTTCTCCGTTTCTATAAAAAATGTGGACACGGTGTGAAACATGGCAAATATAGAGAATAACCTTGATCCGAACAGAGAGAATCTGGAGTTGGTTTTCACACTCTGAGCGGGGAAGAGAGTTAAGTTTGAATGTTTAGTTTACAATCTGGAACCAGAAAGCCTACATTTTGACTTAAGGTTTGTGAACAATTCAAGAACTTTAAATGATGTGACTTGATGAGTTTTCTCAAGGACTATGAGAAACATTGTTAACTTACATTGCGCTGTTGATTGGCCAACTGGCTGGCAGCAGCTGACAGAGCAGCTTTTATGCGGCCGTTGACACCCTCTATTGTCACCGTGACAACCTTGCGTTGTTTAGCAGGAAGCTGCGAGAGGACTTCGCTTTTGAGCCGGCGTAACATCAAACACTCCTCCAGCAACAGCTTCAACTCTCCCAGGTTAGAGGAGCCCGAGTAGTCCCACCCCCAAGTCGACTGGGACAGAGAGGGAGAGAGGAGAGGACATGGATAACAGGATATATGATGGTGGAAGGAGGGAACGGAGATAAAAGATATGAGGAGAATTTGACAGAAGAAC
The DNA here is from genome assembly GCF_000735185.1 of Notothenia coriiceps. Taxonomy (NCBI): domain Eukaryota; kingdom Metazoa; phylum Chordata; class Actinopteri; order Perciformes; family Nototheniidae; genus Notothenia; species Notothenia coriiceps. Next base: position 20,024 of record NW_011366748.1, read on the forward strand.
CTCAAGAGTATTTAGACAGAGCCCTGGAGTTTTCATGAAAGTCAAGGCAGAGACTAACTAGAAGTCACAGAAATAAAAATCATATCTCCAGAGTCTCCATCGAGCTGCGAGAGCCATGTTGTGCCTCTTCATGGAGGAATAACTGATATTTTCCAGAGATGGGGAAATCTCCACAATCTACAAAATGAGTCATAAGGACCAAATCAAAGGGTGTGATTGACCTTTAATCATGTAGCGTGCTTCCTATTTCCACGGAATACAAATAATTAAGAAGATTAAGTGGTAATAGAAGAGCAACAAAAGAGGAGTGGAGAAAAAATAAATCAGATCAGAGGAATCTGCTGACACCTAAAAAACAGTTTCAATATATTTACTGTTCACCAATTAACATTAAGTTTAAGTGAGTGCACTCATTTCATGTAAACAATCCTGCTCGTCTCATCACACCTGTTAGATTTCTCACCCCGCACTTAATAGACATCCTATCCTAGCAACTACAGCCTATACGTTTGAGTAAAGCAAATATTTACTAAACCCACACCTGAATAGGGATGGGTACCGAGCCCCGGTATTAAACAGGCCCGGGGCTGAATTATTAAAGACCGTGGTACCGTTAAGCTCCGACGTTATCGGTATTTGTATCGATACTGGAGACAAGTAAAAAATATATGTCATATGCAGTGCTTGAATTGGGCCGGTACTCACCGGTACGCAGTACCGGCACTTCTGATTTTTACCCATGTGGTACCGGCACTTCTTACTGAGTACCGGCAAGGTGCCGGTACTCAGTAAAATGCCGGTTAAACTTTACCCGTCTCGATGTGGACAATGCTCGTTGCCTAAAGTGCAATAAGAGTTTAGCATGTAAGGGCGGTAACACGAGCCGTTTGTCTAAACATTTAGCAAAAGTGCTTTTATTTTGTTAAAGTTTCAGCTATTCTGTTTACAGTTCTGTCATCACATTATTTAATATGATTTGTTAAAACATTGTTGTTTCTTTTGATGTGAAATATTATTTATTTCATTTAAATAAAAACAATGTTAGTTTTGTTCACAGTTTGTTTAGTTAGTTTACCTTCTTTTTTCTCTCCAAAATAGCCGATAAAAGTACCGTTAAAAGACCGGATCGATAAGCGGTATCGATAAAAGTAGTAGTACCGTTAGAACCTTAACGATACCCATCCCTACACCTGAAGCCTTATATGTTCTCTGAGATTTACCGGAATCACAGCTCAGCAGCAGTCAGCATCACAGTTGGACAGACAAAGATGTCTTAAGGCTTTAGCTACCTGTGCAGCAGCGCAGTAGCGCATGCCGAACTCATGGAAGCGAGGGAACAGTGTGGGTTTGACGGCCAGGATCTGTGTGTAGAGCTCAGAGGGTCTGGACATGGCGGGGGTGCCGGACAGAAGCATCACTCTCTTCGCTGCCTGAGGAAGAACAAACAACTCTGATCAGAGCACTGAGGAGGAAATCCAGCTGACAAGGTAAGAAATAAAACCCAAGCATGAGCCAGACGCAGCAATGTGTCTGCTCCAGCTGGTTTGTGGATCAATGTAACCAAGTGAAATAGATGATACGCCACATATGCAACGCAATGATTTATATCCCGTCATCCCTTGATAAAGGACAGGAATCTCATAAGAACCTGTGGCCGATGCATACATTTAAAAAAGGAAAATCTGGTATGTAGCAACTGGTTATTCAATATTTTTGGAAATTATGAAGTGTGTGGACGGCTTGAAGTTGAAATACTCAGGCCAAAAATAGATGAAGAGTAAAACTGACCATGTAAAATGTATTCTTCCTCATTGGTTTCAAAGTGTATTTATCTTGTGTGAAAAGGGATTTATTTCATTATAATAGTTCAATATTGTGTTGTCAGTATTTGTAGCAAAGACAATGTTTACCCTGAGATAGATTGTGTGTTTTCCCTTTAAATATTGGTTTGGTTCCACTCCTTCTGACACGGCTGGCTCCAGCCTCTTTTTGTTCAGGCTAAAGAATAATAGTTATCTGACGTTAGAACATCCTGGAGCTGGCTTCCCTGTAAATCGTGGTTTTGATTTGCGTGTTTAAAATAAATAAAACACATAATTATAACAAATCTGATTTGAAACTTAATGTTAAGAGGGCCTCTCTAGGTTTAACCGAGCACATTTTCCATCAGTTTTGAATCAAAAAGAGAATTCCAATAAAACAGAAAGACAATGCGCACCTTCAGCAGAGGCAAGGCTGCTTTACACCGAGCAGTCTTCATGTTCTTCAGAAAGTGACTCTCATCCTGCACAGAATGACAACATAAGATATTTTGTTTAAAACATAGTCATTATTTTGCAATTCTTAAGGTGAGCCATTTCTAAACACTGCAAAGCTCACCATGATGAGAATATTGAAGGTGGTTGCTAGCTGCTGCTTGTCGATCCGGCTCAACAGGTCGTAGCTGACGATGTTGACCAAACCAGCGTGAAGATTTTCTTTGGCCTTCACCACCACGTTGATGCTGTCAGGACCCAGGGAGGGGAGCCAGCGTCTGAAGGCCTGCAGGCAGAGACACTCATGTCACAGCCGCAGTGAAACAACAGAATAACACAGAACTAGCTCTACTTTATCCCCTACCACTGGGAATTAGTCAGACTGTGACATTTGATATGAACACCATAGAAACATTCATAATCACGTTGTGACTGACAGCTGCTTTGAATGATACTAATCACCAATCATTCACAAACTGATATCAAAGCCTTTCCAATTGAAAAATAACCAATTATTTTGTTAAGAAAAAATCCCCTGTGGCCCAAATCTTTCTGACAATTCATCTACTTCCTCTCCATGCGCCTGTCAACTTGGCTTACACTCACTAAGTTATAGCTCCCATGTTTTGCAGTAGATGTGGCCAAAGACTAACAGTGGAGATAAGAGCCAGACAGAGTCAATTCCCTTTAATGGGCCGGCTTCCGGTGACTAAACCCCCTCTGCGATTCCAACTCCTGATTGGGGGACTGTGTTGGATCCAAGATATCTATTTAGAGAGCAGACAGTCTTGTCTTGTCAATAGACAGAAGGCCAAGTAAAGCTCTGCTCAAAATATGCCGCTAGTGGCAGGTTGGTAATGCTGCTGTGAGTTAAGCAGAGAATAGAAGCTACAGAAGATGAGAAACATACCAGAGAAAAGGGGACACATGAAATTAGGTAGACACCATCTAAACTATGGAAGGAAAACAGTGACAAAAAGACACTAACATTCAAGGAAGTGTTGGGACATTATAATGACCTTGTGGTCTTAGACCAGTCTGACTTTCTAATGTATTATATCAAATAAGGGGGAAATACCTAAAAGTCCATCTAACCTACTACAGCTATATAGATATGGTACAAGCTATATTAGCAAAATCCAGGGAAGCAGACCTTTATGATTAATAATGGCCAAATGAATACGCTATTTAAGCATATCTTCTATAAATCAATTCCTTCACAATCCAAAACATCACCTGCAACTATGAGAGAAGAAAATGGATGCCAAGAATTCAATACTGCCATCTGCCCTACTGAAGATAAAGTACTTAACAGCGCCAAGCAGTCCTTGGGGAACAGTATGAACATTCCTAGAATGCAGATGATGAGATTTAAGCAGCGATACAATGTGTAAGGCAACACATTTATCGAAGGAGGCCAGGAGAATATCATTAAGACGATAACTGCTGAATTAATTCAGACCGATAATGACACAATTACATTGAAACAAAGTGATAACCTCTGACACTTACTAAGCCATTTTCTCTTTTAAAGCTCACTCTGCAGAATGTTTCTTTTACCTCGGCCCAGGTGAATCGCACAGAGGAGGGAGCCACCACCAGCAGAGGCCACTCATTCCTGTAGTAAGCTGCTATACAGATGGCCTGCACCGTCTTCCCCAGGCCCATGTCATCCGCCAGGAGGAGGCGGCCTTGTTTAGACACTGCAAAACTACCGGCACACAAGGAAATGCTCAAATTAAAAGCTACAGCAGCACAGTGAGTGGAAGAAAAACTGATCCAGCCCATTATCTCATCTATAGAGAACCGCAGTGACGCGTCCTAAAAACCAGGACAGTCAGTTAGCATTTTTACCACTTGTGTTTCCTTCGACAAAAAGCAATGCAATTTCTCCATAGGATTTTGGAAAATAGCTCAAAATAAGGTCTGTGTTTGACACAAATTTAAGAGACAGATCACGTGTTGTTCTACGACATTAAATCCATCAGCAGTGACCCCGCTGGTGATTTTTGAAGAGTTCACGTGTCTGAAAAACGATGGTTGTTCACAAGTGGCTGAATAGGACTACAGAAGCTGTCCAGGCCGTTTTACGTCATTACACCGAACACGTAAACACTCCTCTAAGTTTGTTTGCCCTGTTCTTCTTGAAAGCAAGTACCTGCCTCCTGCAAACTGTTCAAACAAACGCTTCAACTTGTACAATTTAGAATCTGTATGTTTGACTATGGATCTTAAGTTGGTGTGACGTTGAAGCAGCGACCCTGCTGTAGTTCGTTTATAGCATAACGTTAGCATTTTGCTTCTGGCGACTAGATTTATGATTCGAAAATTATAAAATGAGGGTAGACATGTGGATATTATCTGGCTGAACAAAACGTGAACCGCCACTTGAATGTGTGTCAATCACACACCTTATTTCCAGCTATTTTCCAAAATCCTATGGAGAAATTGCATTGGTTTTTGACGAAGGAACCGGAAGGAGTTTACTTCGCGTCACTGCGGTTCTCTATTATCATACTGTATCGGAAAAAAGTCACAAAGGAATGGCATAGAAATATTGGCTTTTATCAAAAGATTGTCTTTGTATGCACAATACTGAGCCCATTTTAGATGAATAGCAATCTCTTGGTATTGATTTATTGCGAAAAGAGCACTGATTGCATTTCAAAGGCACCTACTTGACTCCTTCCCTCTGGAAGGGCATAAGGCTGCAGGTGAGCGAGGGTTCGACGCTGGAGAGGTCGGCCTCAGGGACGTCTAAAGACCTGGCTTCTGTCCCATCAAACCTGGCAGAGAAAGCCTGGACTATTGCCCTGGGCAGAGGCTCCACCTCCACTGCTGCTATCCCACTGAGGACATCCACTGAGTATGGAACACAGCACGGTCAGACAAGATGGCAAATGTACCAGAGACAGTAGGACCACAGAGGGAAAGAGGCTAAATAAAGCAAATGTTGACACTCACAGAGTCTCTTGTAGTCTGCAAGGGAAAAACTCCACTTTTTTGTCTTCAAGTCTGCCACACAACAACATAAATGACAAGTCAGTATCACACAAATTCACCATTATTCAATTGTATTAAATGCATAGGTTCACTATTTACCATAGCTCTTTGTTGGCATCTGCTTGCATGCCGCAATCACGTCCACATGGTAACCGATGTCGACCTCAAACTTTGTCGGGGACACCAGGACGCACTGGCCCTGCACTGTGGCCCCAGGTTTCTGCCAGCCGTTACACAGCTTCAGCAGCGCCCCCAGTGCTGCCCCGTCACAGGCTGCGCTGGTGGCTGCCGCTACGTCCAACGCCTCCATTCCCTCCAGAGGCCGCAAAGACGCAGAAGCCACGGCAGCAGCTTCCTCCACTGCAATACAGGGTAAAGAAAAGAGAGGGGATGAAGCAGCAGCCTGAAGAAAACCAATACTCTCATGCCTTTAATGTAGGCTAATGGGAAAATAAGGAGTGCATCAAATGATTATTTCCCTGATGTTCATACTTAGCACTCGATAGTCCTCCAGACTGAAGTTCCACATCTTTGTGGCTGGGTCTAATGCAGAAGATAAGACTTTATTATAAGACAGTGCAGACATTGAAATGAACATACCAAACCAGGCATATGGTACAAAAAACTACATTTTGAAAAGTGGTATTTTCATCTAGAAAACTGTTACTGGTTAGTATGAAAGATTTCAGGACGTGGTTTCTTTAGCAGAGGAAAGCTCTGAAACAATGGTCAGATTTATTTATATAGTGGTGAGTTCAGTCATTGGTTATTTTGCCTTGCAGGAGAGGTTGTCATGATTGTGTGTTTGGATGGTGAATTGTGGCAGAAGAGCTGGGTATTATTTGAAAATTGCAACACCTGCTGCTAACACAAAACATTAAGTCATCACTCAGGTTTGATACACAGACCTATTTGGTGCATAACGGTGCATAACTAACATCATCATCATCATCATCATACCGCTTTGTTTATTTCTGTATTAGGCATATGGAATATATAAATCAGCCTGAGAAAGTCTTACAAATAATTGGGCTTATGGTTGAGGGGAACTATGGCCATTTTCAAAATGCATGCCAGTATTTGTATGGTATAAGTCCAAAATACAAATAAACATGAACAACTCTCCAATTCAAAACTAGAGCGCTAACAATTTGATATGCAATTAAGTGTTAATTCTGCAGTTGCTTAATATAAAATACATTGGAAATAGACCCTTATTCCCCCTTTGCTCGGACCATAAAGCTATCTTTGAACAGTCTGCCAGTGTATTTGCCCTGGCAGATACTTACCATAGTTCTTTGATGGGATGGATTTGAAAACGACAATCAGTTGGGCGTGGTAGCCCACTTCTACTCTGAAGCGGCCCTCTGTGTGAGCTACACATTTTCCTCTTACAGAGATGGCAGGCTTTTTTGCAGATACAGCATTGAAAGTTGATGAGAGGGAGGAAAGCGGTGCCACAGGACTCTGGCACGGTTTACTGGTTTGCTTGTAGAAAGGCACAACTGCACCATCAGAGCTGTTGGAGGTTAGGTTTGGTTTGGGGTGAGCCGGCTTTACACCAAAGCTTCCTCCAGTAGACAAGACAGGGCTTCTCACATGTTGAGGAAGTGGGTCAATGACTTGTATCTTCAAGGAAAGACAGTACACAGAGTTAGGAAATACTTTGTTATTTTTACTCTAAATAATAAGTGATTGAACATTACAGCACACATCTTACCTGTCTTGTAGATGCATAGTTAGTATTCTGGTGGATTGTGTTGCCAGAGGTAGATAATAGCTGTTGCTTTGAACCAGAGTCTTTTTTGAAGGGCGGAACAAACCGTTTAGGTGCAGAAGCTGAGCTCAGGGTTTCTCTGTGAGGAGCAGCAGCAGAATCTGAGTCGAGTCGACGTTTGGAGGTCTGTACCTGCACTGAAGTATTGGTGGAGTCTGCCGGGGTCTGCTTATTGTCGCTGATAGTCTGTTCAAGTCTTTGTGCTCTTCTCTCCAAAGCTCTGCGTCTGTTTTCATCGATCTTTCGCTGCTGCTCTGTCGTCAGCTGATTAGACATGATGATGGTTTACTTAGCTGCAACTAACGTAAACACACTACTAACGAGGCTCTCAGAGTTAGCCAACACTTTAATTACCTAGAAACACATGATCCATGCAATGAAAGGACTATCAATACAACTATATCCTAAAAGTTAGTCAACTTTAACCGCAGCCTCCTTTGCTAACGGGTACCAGATAACGTTGCTAGCGGCAGTCAAACTGAGCAACATAAGCTAGAAATATGTCAACAGCGGTTTAAGTGAGCACTTATTCGGATATCACATGACAAACAGTGCCATCTAAAGACTGCAAGGATTTAAAAGTGTCTAAGAACGACGCAGGGCGATACATTTGAAGCTAGTTGACATGTTGCTAAAAGTTAGCTGGTTCGAGAAGGGACTGCCGCGCAGGAAGTGACGTAGAAAAACAAGCGGGCACGTGGAGAAGGCGTCGGTTGCTTGGCATTGTAGAGACAGGAGAGACTTCCAACAGAAGTATATCATATCAATATACCAAAGGGTTAGATCTTGTACTTGAGTCAGTGGAGAAGTACCAGAGTGTATGAATACTCTGGTTCAACTACAAGTCCTTCAATTAAAATGTGACTTAAGTAAAAGTAGAAAAGTATTGGCATCAAAATATGCTTAAAGTACCAAAATTAAAAGTAGCCTACTCATTATGCAGGTTGGCCCATTTCAGGTTCAGTTGAATCCAAATATTCATTGATTAAAGTGTTATCAAAGCTGATAAAGGTGCAGCTAATTCTACTTTGTATGCTGCAGGGTAGCTTGTGAATGTTACTCCATGTTTAACTCAAGTAATTTAAGTGTTGATTATAATCCAAATCTGCAAATTAACTTAGGTCCTATTAAATACATGTAGTGGAGATACACGAGTTACCTCTGAATTGTAGTGGAGTAGAAGTAAAAAGTAGAAAACAATGTAATACTTAACTCGAGTACAAGTACCTCAAAGTTGTATGAGTAGTGTTTGAGTAAATGTACTTTGTTACTTTACACCACTGATATCAACAATAGAAACATTTTTCTCTAACTTGTTGTGGTGTTGATCCAGCTGTCTTCCATCCCTGTTGTATTCAATAGTTATTTTATCAGACACTTACTCTGCAATTACCTGCCAGACAGAAAAGCAGCAAGAGTTAGAGCTACTTATTGTCTCAGTTTGTTGGCATACATTAAATACTCGCCCCATGGCCACTAGCCTGACGGCAGTCTAACATAAATTATTACACAGTGTGTTCATTTCAATCATCCAGGAAAGACACACAGCTGCCCTAAACTGCTCCCGCTGTTTCTGTCTTTTCTATCAAGCATCTCTGAATTGTGACCTTTTGTATTTCTCTATTCATCAAAAGGTCTCCAAAGTTAGCATAATCATTGGTGGTGAAAAATAATAAATATGTACTCAAGTATTTCACTCATGTACAATTCTTAGGTCCTTGTACTTGATTTTTAGTAGTCTATACTTTAGTTAAGAAATATAAGATCATCAGCATTATAATATTCAACAATATATAAAGTAGGCCTCGTAAATTATCTTAATTTATAACATTTAAACCCTTCTTGCATGCATGACAAACAATAATCTGTTTTTGCATTTTAAGCCACTTTTAATCAAGCAAACAATCTAAATACTTTTTCCATCACTAGTTTAGTGTTTTAAGGCCATTGTTTTGTTTTTTTAATTGACGATAATGTGGAGAATAAATTGCTTTTCCTAATTTGAGTAGCCTGCCATTTCTCCCTTTGCAGATGTGATCCTTGTTTAGGTTTTAGCCACTTTCAACCTAATTGATATTTGTGCTGAGCAAAGTGACGCTATTTAGCTGAGCTTTTATGAATAATTTGTGTTGGCCATGTGTTGCCTGATAATTGAGCTGTTTAATTAATAATTTCTGCTTTCTGTTTTCATGATGGAAGCTCTCCTACTTTGGGAATAAAACATGAACCTGACCTTTAACATAATGCATCCTTCTATAGTGATGAATGACTTGGCTAAAAGTAGTGATATACCATTTTCCTGTGCATTTGTCTCAGTTGTAATGACTTGGCTGCTTGCATCACTGTGCGGAGGTGACGTGCGGCGTCTGGGAGCTGTCCCAGGAATCATGGTGCTGAGGCTGCAGCACCTTTTCAGCAGCCAATGATCACAGGACAATCCGGGGCAACGGATGCTTTCACCCGGGGCAGGACAGTCCTACAATGCTGTTGGATTTTAACGGAGGGATGTAAACCCATCGGCTTGTTCCTCGGACATGGAAATGCGATAATTGGGGATGTAAGCTCCGCGCAGACTTGCCAGCGACCTGCAGTCGGCAGGAGATCTATCAAAAAAATAAACTGTAAGCATTAAGGCTGTGGAAATGGGGATAGCTCGCCAGGTAAGATATATTTCGCTTCGTGGCACGACATCGATTGATTTGAAAGGCTGAGAGCTCTGCTGATTAAGTGTGTGCATTTCGGTGTTGGAATATTTGAATTTACAGATTAATCGCTGGCATTTTGTTAGTCAATATCAGCCCATCGTACTACAAGGCATATGTGATACTTGCTTTGTGCACTCGTCGTGAATCTGGAGGGAAAAGCCTGTCGAAATAGTTTATGTTGTACAGAACAGACAGACCATTACAGCCATGAATGACAGTGGGCACTGAGTGAACGAGCCGTTGCCTTATTACTTGAATGCATATTCCTATCAATCTAACATTTGCCTTTCCTCTTTTAGCTGTGACATTTATTGAACTTAATGGCTTCAGACACTTGTTTGCATCGATGGGATTTCTTTGCCTTTTGGATGTACATTCTCGTGGGGAAACAATAACATATTTTCAATTAGAATAAATCAACAAAGAGAACTGCAGACTTCTTTAAGCCCCAACACACGCTGGAAAACGCACCCCAACGACCCCATATGAGAAAGTGTTGGCTCATGACGGGGACATATCCAGTACATGCTGTCTTCTTCCAGCACCTCTGCATGTGCTGTGAGTTTGTGGCCGGTTCAGCCTGATGCTGCGCAGCCAGGGCATGCTGAAGAGCCGCTGCTGCGTCCTGCTCGGTGACCTGAGGGTGCTCCTTCTCGGGCCACCGACACCTCTGCCTCCGCTGACCCCCATGAGCGTCCAAGGAACTGAAAGCCATCAAACAGGCGTCGCCATCCCCGACAATAACAATACGTTAACGAGGAGCCACCAGCCCGCAGGGGACCGGGTTACCCCCCCTGTAGCGGGAGCCCCCGGGCCGCCGGGCGGAGAGCGGTCGGGCTGGGTGGATGCTGCCGAGCTGTCGGTGGCCCTGCGCGGCTGCAGCAGCTCCTCCGATGACTGCTCAAAGGGCAAACTGGAGGAGCGGTTCTCCCTCACCAGCTACTCTGAGAGCGGCTTCAGGACCCCGCTGTGCAGGATCTGCTTCCAGGGACCAGAACAAGTAAGTCAAGGAAATACAAAGAAAATCGCATAACTGTGAGAAGTAGATATTTATGTCATGCAGTCTGATCAATGCATTAATTACACAGACCTTCTCACTAGAATCATAGGGAAATCAGTCATGTTTAGTTAGATTGGAAACTCCCACTGCTGGGGAGCAAATCTGCTAACCAAGTGAGGGGATTGTTTATCATTTAGCCCCCAAAACATCCCTTTTACATACAGGCTTTCTATTACATGAGGTCTTTGAAGGGAGAATACCCACTCCCAGTGTCTTGGTTGATATGGAGAACCCTCAGCATCCCACTGGATCCTGCACGCAGCCCTTTGCATGGTTTAGAAAGACAGACAGCAGTAGGAAGATAATGAAAGATAGTCTCCCCATGGCTGACAAGTGTGGAGAATGCACAGGGATTCAGTAACAACTCATTATAGCAAACCAGTGTGAATTCCTAAAAAAAAAAATCGAATAACACTTCTCTCTCTGCTGCTCATATGAAAAACCAGAAAACTGGGGGAAATAATGTGCACAGCCCTTTAGGGCAATATTGATGATAATGTCACACTACATCAATCAAGAGAGGAAAATCTAAGAAGATGGCTTATGTGTGCCACAATAAATGATATGAAATGACATCAGAGAAGCAAGTACTTAGCAATTTGCACACACATTTGTTACACTGTTTGACAGAGCATTTGAGAACACATTGACAAATATGTCACATCTCACCAATTGGTAATGGATGTATGGAGGTTACAAAAAGTGTGAGGCAATATAACAGGTGTAGAACATACATTTTTACCCTGCAACATGGTTTACTGTGTGTATGGTCATTGCACTGTGTATGTTAATCTCTCAAGGTTTTATCATCTAATTACTCCAACAGCAATTCTGTGTATCACTCCACCTCTAAGCTCAGACTTTTTAATTATTACTGACATTGGGTATATTGTGAGATTGCAAGACAAGGCCTCCTCCATGTTTTTTTGCAAAAACTTCAGATAGTCAGCACACTCTGCAGTGCATGCAAAGCACCTCCTTCTAAATTTGCAGTGTTTCCCATGGCCTCCTCAAACTCATCTCATCGATGTTTGCCGGAGACATTACAGTCAATAGCACTTGATTTCATGCCATCTTATCATTATGCAAGTTCTTACCCATCACCGGCCTTCCTTTTCCTGCCGTGTCTGCTGTTGCTTTGGGTGAAGTCCAGATATAGATCTGCTGAGGTGTAAATGGGAACAAGGAGAATGAGGATCCATCTGAAAAGAGAGATGAGTGGACTTTCTGTGTGTCACTATGGTATCCAGGCAGTGGGGACATTAGTTATCCTCCGTTCTCCTTTAGCCTCCAGCATGTCACATATACCGAGGCAGCCAGTATCTGATCTGACAATGCACCTCTAAAACACTTCCATCCCCAAGGCTGAGATATACTCAAGACAGAGTAGAGAAGGGAACGGGAAGCATTGCTTTCCTCAAGCACCCCACTAGAAAGGGGCCTTGAGTGTCTGACAGAGACAACCAATGACAAATTATTGTTCTGTGATTTACTATGACACCAAACAATGTAATAAGTTTATGTAATCGAAATTCTGTCAGCTTTTTTTTGTAGCTGTTTTCTTTGAGGTTCCTTTTGTGATTCATAACCAAAGTCCTGCTGATTTTAGAATGGCCACTGAAAGGCATTGGTCACTGTAATCATTGCTCTTGGCCATGGAGCTATCCCTTCAGAAGTCTGCAAGCAAAATAAAGTGGATATCTTCCAGAGTTTTTTAAAGTCCCTGTTTGGGTTATTATCCCTTCCTGACAATTTAGGAGACACTAGAAACACAAATACAGATTTGTATAAAATACGACTGTTTGTTTCCCTTCATCTCCTACTTTAGATTAACTAAGCAAAGGAACATTTCAGGGCTGATTACAGAGACCAATAACACATTTAGTGTATATTATGGACATGAGAGTTTTGTATTAATACAATCCTTCAAGTCAGACTTCTTCTGTTGGAGTTAAATAACATTCCCACAAGTATAATAAACAGCTTAGCCAATGTCACAAAGTCATACATATTTTACCTCAATACCTCAGGTTATTCATGTATTTTTCATACACACCTAACCTGAGACATTTAAATTCATTATCACTTCGATGTAGCTAAAGGTCAGCGAGGAGCTTTACAGTAGGCTTTGGCTTGTTTGCTTTATTCAAGCTTGTGCTTTCAGACAAGATCTTGGCCTCGTTATTCAAAGAGTAAGATCTTTTTCTGCTAGAGCTTTAGATCACACAGATTTTCAAGAAAGGGTCATGTAGTTCACAGACTTATACAAAGGATATGTAAAAAGTATTATAAAAAAAAGCTCATGGAATATATTTTTATGTAAGGGATCCTTCCCTGAGTTGTCATGCACTATTATGTTGAAGTGCCCTTTAGGGCCAGAGCTTCACTGTCCCATCCTTATTTGAACTGCATGTTGATAATATGCGAGTCCCATGCTGCTTCGAGAAAAGGTTGTCTTTCCCTCGTAAATCACAACACAGATAATGCACTTGCAGTGAGTCTGTCGGAGGCACAATGGGAAGCCTCGAGGGGTCAAGTTAGCATCATTCCTTCTATATGGCCCCACAGAGCCGAGACATTACGCTGTCTGCGCTCCATCATCTGCACATAGAACGGCTCCTCTGGAATGGAAAATAAACAAGTTACACAAGCACAGGACATGTGTTGGCCTTACTGAAGTCTACAGACAGGAGCTGAACATCCATAAACTTAAATCATAAACCATGTTTCTTTATGAAATTACTTCTAAATATCCATTAGCTGTCACTGTAATGGTTCCCATAAATGAAGCAATGACTGGAACATCCTCCAGCTTGTTTTATGACAAGCATTAACAGGTAAATAAATGTGAAATGATATGACCTTTAATATTATTTTTCACTGACTCTTTTCCCTCAGACTTGTTGAAAATGATCATGATGCTAATATGAAGCTGTTTTTCAATGACTGCATTATTGCAGTAATGCTTGTGGCCTGAATGTCATTGCCTATTGTTTAAATTGCTTTTGTTCAGTTTCTGTGGGAGCTATTAAACAGCAATAGCCTATTGTCTGCAGTTAATATAGTTCCCTTGCATTGATCGTAGACCCTTAGGAGACATGAATAGCCACCTCTAATTTAGTTTAATGTCGTTATATACATTGGGAGTGAATCCAATTTTATAAAGAGAAAATTAAGCGTCCTAAGCTGTTTTTAGGATTCTGCAGCCCAGAGAATCTTTTCAATACATTGTTGATCTGCTGTTTTCCTTGAACCATTGCTGTTTGGTCAACAAGTGACATTTAGATATCACTTTATGTATGTGTGGGCTGTAATGCCACATCTGTTATCAGTCTCTCTCTCTCTGTCTCTCAGCCTCAGTTGTACTGGACTGATCTGGGTTCAGCTCTTGGCTGCAATGAGGCCAGTCGCAGTGAGCGGTCTGAGTCCCACTAGACACGGCAGAAGTGTTCTGGTGCTCCTGCCAATACACTTCCACCCTGACCATCTGTAGATGGGCCTTTTCTGCTCTAACTCCCTGCTCTCCCCTCCCTTCTCCTGGACCAGGGTGCTGCTCCGTCTCTCAGAGATGCCGTGGAGAAATAATTTAACTCTCTGCGTTTTGCATTTCTTCCCACAATCTCTATGCCATGTTCATGGTGCTCAGGGACAGGGGATATTTAAAATGGAATGAACTATACCTTGGTTTGGAAAATGGAATGCCTTAGCTTAGAGGGGTGGGGAGCTTTCTTGCAGCAGAGGAGGTCGGCCAATTTATTTTTTCATTCAGGCTTTTTATTCATACCCATTAAGATTAAAATATCTATTAAAGACGACCCTGATTAGAGTTGTATAGATCCAAGTTTCTTTAAATGCATGTCATGTCCCAAAAAGGGCGGCAGGCTTAATATACATCATTTGGGCCATCATCTATATCCAATATGACAAGACTAGTAATGTATTTTAATGAGTTTAGGGCCCAGAGCAAGAGATTATAAATCTCATTTGGTCCTCAGGCTGAATGGCGCACGACTGGTTGGTTAGGCTGAGCACATATTGCTGTAAAGTGAAAACCTTTTGATGCCAAATTAAGTGAATTATCTATCATTACTTTAGCTGATAGGTTTCTGACTGTTTTAAAACTTGTCAAGCCCCACTGGATAAACTGAAAACACGTGTAGGTCAAGATATAGATAGGGCTTCTAAATCTCAGCGCATTCCCCTGACAGTAATGCTTCATTAAATATTCACACGGTTCCATAGTTCAAGAGCTGACCGCTGAGATCCTCTTCATGAGTAAATTGATGTTTCTGCCCTGCTCAAATGCTTTACTAAACAGATCTCCTCTCCAACAGCTTTTGAGTGCTAGTGTGAAAGTCTGGTTTTCTTTCAGCTACTTAAAATACCTCTGGCCACTGAGGCCTAAAGGCTAACCACACTATACAAGCATACTGTCAGTGAAACAACCCTATGTTTCTGTCACCAGGCAGACTTGAAATGTCCTCAATTATATTTTGACTGACCTCAGAAAATACATTTCAAGATTGTTAACATAAGAATAAGCATATTATCTTTCCCAATACATCTACATTTTGTTTGAATTGCTCTGATATATAAATGGATGACACAAGATGTTACCTTTTCCTTTTAATAAAGATCAGGGGCAGGTAGAAAAGGAATGCACAAAATGTGTGTGTTTTCCTATGTTTGGTCTGTGTGGAGTTACCATATTTACAACTGCAAAATAATATGTATATGTGACAGCTAGTGTACATTCATCGCAGCTTTGTTGTGGTTTGCTCTTTGATAAAAGCTTCAGTGACTAATCTTCCACTTCAAGTGTGAAAATCAAGCATTATGCCTGTCAACTTGGTGTGAGGCAAAGCTTTCATTTCACACCTGAAATCTGCTGTATTATGACTGTGCAGAGCTGTGTAGCCTCTATGTGTGTGTGCACTTGCATGCTTATCTAACTGTCGAGCTCTCAAAAAAATCAATAAGCAGGCACAAAGAACTGCATAATAAATATGTATATGTGTGTATAGTGTAACCTGCAGTATATTGCATGTTAAAGGGAGTATACAAGATGAGAAAACAAAGGATTATCAGCAGGTAAATGATTGCTACACAGAGGCGTTTTCTGAATCATAAGTCACTGCTCCGGCTGCTCCTAATGGCCGAATGCCATATTATGTGGCTGAAAATGTTTGTTTTTGGCAGCATTTCATTGAAACATCTATTCTCCTGCTTGAAAACCCAACCCAGTATATCAGCATATATACGCATCAGTGCAGCATGTTTCACCTGCAGCAGCAGCGATTATCCGAACGCGACGGACTGTCAATGTTTGTGTTGAAATGATCTGAATATTGGAGAACCTTCGTCCTGCGGTTGCTGGTATTGATGACCTCTCTCCCACAGGGGGAGCTCCTGAGCCCCTGCCGGTGCAGCGGGTCAGTGCGCTGCACCCACCACCCCTGCCTCATCAAGTGGATCAGCGAGAGAGGATCCTGGGCCTGTGAGCTCTGCTACTACAAATATCAGGTCATTGCCATCAGCACCAAAAACCCACTACAGGTGAGCTTTTTTTGTAAAGAGCAGTAATGTGGACATTTCGAGCAAAAGAGCTGATTGAAAAGCAGTGATTTTACCCCTTTGTGAAATGACTAACTAGTTGGCAATCATGACAAAGTTATAGTAGGGTTTTAGAAAAAAGCCGTTTAGAAAGTCAAGATAATGAGGGGCAACTATAAAAAAGCTTAAGTAAAAAACTGAAAAACTCTTAGAACTAAAATGTCTGTTACACAATTGTCTGTGTTTATCATCATGGGAGTTGATAGCCCAAGGCTGTTCTCTGCTGGGACTCATTTGGATGCCTTTTTGTTATTTTACATCAAAATGTATTTGAGACAAATCACCATTTTTTTAGGAATCACGCTATAGTCTGATCACAAACCGAGGAATTCCACTGAAGATGAAAGTTTTTGGAATTCAAAAAGGCTTTCCCTTCTGATATCCAGAACAGAAAGATTTCATAAGCGACTTTCCTCTCAGTTTTAGACTTTCCTGATAGGCTGAGTAGAAATGAGCTTTGAAAGGGTTTTTTTCTGGCATCACTGAGATGTGAAAAAATACTTTTTGATATGTGCTTCATATTCAGCTGTATCGTTCTCTGAATGTTTTTTTATGTCAACAAATCTGCAAATGCTTAACTAAATGACAGGTACAAATAATGTGAATGTTTGCAAAAACATATTATGCACAACTGTATTTTCCCTCCCTCAGCAGCATTTAGGAGTTTAATGATTATCAGCCTGATAAACTTATATATTGATTTTATTTTAATCATAGCTTTCTATTATGTCAACAGATTTCACATCACTGTATAAGTTTAGTTGAAAGCAATAATCTTAATTTTAAATAGGTTCAACTTAATATTATTGCTTTCACCTAACCTAATACAGTGATGTGAAATCTATTGACATAATACATTTAATTAAAGTCAATGCTTCAGTGTGAAAGAGAAGTGAGAATTAAAGTAAGAGAGCCCTACTGTGGTCTGTGTGTTCCTGCAGTGGCAGGCCATCTCCCTGACGGTGATAGAGAAGGTGCAGATAGCAGCGGCCATCTTGGGCTCCCTGTTCCTGATGGCCAGTATCTCCTGGCTGGTGTGGTCCTCCTTCAGCCCGTCAGCCCGCTGGCAGAGACAAGACCTGCTGTTCCAGATCTGCTACGGCATGTACGGCTTCATGGACATCGTCTGCATCGGTGAGGTGCTAGATCATTACATTGACTTGTTTAATGACATTTCTCTTCCTCTTGGAATTAACGAGGGCATTAGACTGAGAATGATATTGTGTGTTTCCAGTCTGGTGCATTATTTATTCAAAGCAAACATAACAAAGGTCAAAGATTTACCTTCCAGTCAATAAATATGCCCGTCGGCTGTGACATGTGCAGTTTATATATATATATAAATATGAAAGTGTGGAGTCTTATGTCTGTATTACCGACGTAATTGTTTGTCCAGCGTTATTAATATTGTTGTACTATCTAACAAATCACAGTTATAATATTAGTCATAGCTTTCTTTAATTAAACATGTATTAAACATTGGGTATTCAGTTGTTGCAGCAGAGTTCATGGCATATATTTATGTATATAAATGTGTCTCACTGTATAATACAAACTGTAACGGCAAATGCAGGCAAACTCGCTGCGCTGATGTAAAACAACAGGAGAAAAGTGGATCAAAGATATTTTTATATTTCTTCTGGGTTTGTGTGGGTGTCCAAAATCTGACTTGTATAGCGTCCTCCTCGTGCCGCTGCAGCTGTTTTGGACGGCTGTGTGATGGCCCGTCACATTAGGAAACTCTAAATGCCACTGCAGCAGACAGCTGGATAAGAGGAAGAGTGGATTGATTGTCTCCGGTTTGGTGGCGAGGAGTAATTAACTCGGCACTTTACAGAGATTAACTTCTCACCTGGCAGACTGAAAGATCTGACTTTCACTTATCCACAAAAACAAACTGGGACTGGAATGGATCAATAATCTCTATAAAATAAAAGAGGCATGGAATTATTCAGCATCCGTTTTAAGCAGATAGCTGCGGCAGTGAGCCATAGGACAATATTGTACCATAGCTGTAATAAGAAAACAATGAAATGCATTAGCTGTATGAGGATGCCGCTCTGTATACCTGCTGTAGGGATGATGAATGGTACGGACGGTAGTAAGCTCAAATGTTAAGCAGGCTACAAAACATCCCATTCTTACAGTATTTCTCTCTGCATGACTTGAAAATGAAATATTTGCAGTACAGAAAATGAGGTCTAAGCACCTCGTTACAGATTGATTTCAATTTTCCAGATACCGAGTTCAATGAACATTAATCAATAAGCAATTTTAAAATGAGATAAGATGTTATCAAACAACCCCAGAGAACAGATGCACCACTTTTGCTAACCTTAATCTAAAAGTATTGAGTATTACTGTGTCATAAATTGTGCCACGTCTACAATTTTTCCAAGAAATAAAGATCTTATCTCAGGATTATGGTGCCATACTGGAAAGATACGTTGCTTTGTTGTCTGCTAATCCCTCAGCTAATACTTCCTGCAGCCTTTAGCACCCACTGCAGAGATATATATCACTTTGAGGTGTCATTAAGACGGCTGCCAGGCAGTGACATTGTCTAATTGATGCTCTGATCTCCGCAGCGTTAATCGTCCACGAGGGACCTTCTGTGTTTCGAATCTTCCACCGCTGGCAGGCTGTGAACCAGCAGTGGAAAGTCCTGAACTATATCAAGTCTATGGACAATGAGGACCTGAAGAAAGCTGTGGATAGAACTGTGTCTCAGCCCAGCCCAGGCTACCAAACTGGGGTTGGAGTGTCCACCTCCACCTCCTCGCTGATGGTGGTAGCCTCCACAGCCGATGGCTCCATTTCTACCACCGCGGTGACGCCTGCAGGAGGACAGGGAGCACATCTGGATCCCAACAGCAGCGCAGTGCCAGACCAACACGGTCCCTACAACATCCTCCATCTCCTCAGCAACCTCAGGCAGCCGGAGCCCCGCAGCCAGCCCAGCAACAGCACAAGAGAGCTGGTCATGAGAGTCACCACAGTCTGAGGAGCCAAGAGAGGCCTTATCTCAAACGGAGGGGGAAGATTTATGACCCAGCTGACAGTTGAAAAAAAAAATGTCTTATCTTAACTGCACTGGATTAATAACATGTTCTTGATTGTCTCAAAATGCATCTCTGATGTCCTTACATGGATTGAATAAAAGTCGAAGTTGTTTGATTTGCAGAATTGGTTGGAAACTCTTTATTTTGGATAGTTAGGGTCAAGAATGTTTGCTGATATGCGTATTGATATTTATTCCTGATCCTCTGAAACCATATACAGAGTCAATAATAAAGGTCCCTTTATTAAATTCAGTTGATTGAGAAGTTTTCAAACGCATCTCCAGCTCTGTTTCATGAATAAAGACTTGGAAACTGTAGTTCAAGAGGTTAGATTTTCTTCCCCAATGTGTTTGCATTACAATGATTCTTAACTAGAAAGATATCCCAATAGGTTATGAGAAAAAACATTTTGGATATTCATATAAGTGTAATATAAGTGGATCTGAATTAGCATAAAGCAGTACAATTTTTAACTTAGCGTGTTATATTATAAGAAAGTTATAAACTAAGTCTTAATTTCTCTGCATGGGTAATTGATAAACTGCGACGTGTATCTTATGTTCAGACGCACTGCATACATTGTGTCCAGGTTGAATATCTGCTGTTTGTCAAAAGCAGCAAATTGGAACTGGAGAAAAGTGTATAAGAAAACTTTTTTCAGATTTTCGTTCTAAATGATAGGCAATATATAGAGACTTGAATCAATACAACAATGATGCACTGTTTTGTACTGAGTCCAAGATGTATTGTTCATGCAATTTCCTTTACAAAAACCATTATGTGATTTTGTTGCATTCACTCTTTTCTTCTTTTTGTGCCACCTTTTCTCAAATTGGTCCTTTTTAAAGTAATTCTAACAATTCAGCAATTTACTATCATCCATATACCAATACACAAAAGCTACACAAAACAAATCCCCACGTAAAACATGTGGCAGCTCCAAAGCAGTGGTTACACTTTTCGTCCATTAGGCACACATTCATGTTCACACCGGTTCACACTCGACTCACAAAGCCAGTGATTTCCTCCTCTCTCTCAGATTCAGATATGCTCTTTGATATTTCTCTACAGCTCTTTTTTCATGTCCATGAGAGATCAGTTGTGTCCCAAGAGACTCTAGATATCTAAAGCATGTTGTAGGAGGGAGGAAACACACTCATAGTGGGATGGAGATTGGGGCAGGTGGCTTTTTTCATTTCACCCTTGTTTTCCACAACTTCGACACACTGTGATGCTACGCAGGGAAGACACTGTTCATACAGTAACTGTATAGTTTATCATTTGCAGTCTCCGAAAAAGAAAAAGACATTTGATGCTAATATTATCCATTACGAGCAAAAAGCCCAAAGCTGATCATAGTGTGAAACCATTTTCCGGAGCTCTGCCTCGGATGCCTTTGAGCCTTTTCCAACATGAATTACTTTATTTACGCTTAAAAATGCATGTAGCTAATAGAGGATGTCATGCAATTTATTTCTATTCCTAAAGGATTATGCAATGCAACAGTTCACTGTATCTTGTTTTTCTTATTATAACACGATTTACTTGTTTAAAAAGGAACATTTTTGCAGTGTTAACGTTTTTTTTTTTAACTATTGCACCACCTTCTGTTTAGCCTTTTGTATTTAATCTACACAATCTCAATGTTAACTGGTGGATGTGCTATTTTGCTTCTCTGCTGTGTCTCATTATAATCAAATGCCAGTATCTGCAGAGAACCAGGTAGCACCGTGATATTCTGCTGAATTATTTAAGCCATGAAGTGCTGATATCAATGGGTGGGAGCTGATGTATAGAAGCAACTTGCAAAGAGCTGGGAGGTTGCAGAGAGTTCATCATCAAGCTGCTTGCCTCAGTTCTCTTCACACCTTGTCTCTTTGAACTGGGTTCACGTAGCTTTGATAAATCTCACAAAACAAACACATTTCATATAGTAATGTATCTAATGTATGTGTTATCTATTTAATCTCTTTCAGGATTGATATAAAAACATCTTAAGTAATTGTATTTTTTAATTGTGCTCAGCTGCAAAAGAAGAGATCTATTTCATGCTTTGGAAGTAACATACTGCATGTTGAACTTTTGAATATGAACACACATTATTTTCAAATTAAAGTTATCTTTGCTTTCTGTTAAACATACACCAACTTCTTCAAGGTGTGCTTTCCATTTCCATTTACAGTTTTCAGGGTTTATTTAATCGATGGATAACCTCAAGACTCAGGCCCCATTATAAAAACATGATCAAATGTTGTTCATGAAACCCAATCATTACATTCTACTTGTTAGACGCTTTTATCCAAAGCGACTTACATACTCAATACTGTGGACAATCCCCATAGGAGCAATTTGGGGTGAAGTGTCTCAGCAACACAACGACAGGCTGACTGCAGTGGGGTTTGAACCTGTGCTGCCCTGATCCAAACACCAACGCACAATTCCACTGCGCCACAGCCTCCCAATCAAATGTTAAGGTATTTAAAACTCGTATCATCTCTGCTAAAGCAAGTCATTGAGGCACTTTCCAAAGCCTGAATGTGTGAAATTCATTCGGAGACATTTCAGACACAGTTTCTTTCTCCTGGTGGGTTATAACAAAACCATTGTACGCATTGCTTTCATCTGCAGAAAATTTACCCAAAAAGGGCTTTCTGCAGACTATATACAACAGTGAATCTTTGAAACTGGGTAAATTGCATACAGCTAAATGTGCTATTTATGCAGGTCATCTGAAGACTGAATCAGACAGGCTGGAAGCATTGCATTCATTTCCTGTGCCTTCTCATACCTCTGAAGAAAAGGAACATTTCTGAAGTGCTGTTGAGTTGAGATGAAATTATGGTATAAGCAATGACAAGGCTGGAGAGGCAGCCTAAACACGTAGGGTCAGATTCTTCTTCTTTTAAAAGCAGACCTAGCCTATTTGTCCTTTTTATATACACACTAACTTATTAGATTCAGAGGCGGCTAAAGCCTGAGGCAGAATCTTTTGATTGAATTATCCTAAAAAGAAAAACAACATGGTCAAATCAGAGGTTCCAGATAACTAATCAGCATTTCTTAGACGAGGGAGAAAACACACACACACAAAAACTCCAAACAGGAAGTTCACGGACATTCACACCCTAAACCTTCTTGACCACTGAGCCTCTGCATGCATTCAGTTTCCATTCCCTTTACTATATATTCATTACTGTATCTTCCGCCAGCATTAAAAATACTTATACAAGCAAGAAACAATTGAAAAGATAAAAAACATCCTTGTCCAGAAAAGATCATCAGTAATATATAAATCATTCTTAGCAATAGGTTTTTGTAGTTTGTGTTCTCCCCCCGGTGGCTCATTGGTGAACTGCTCATGAGGACTTATAAAACTCTGCTTTGTATTCACACTGGAGTGGCGACATTTGAGATGTGGGCAGAGATTTAAGGTCAAGAGGCATGGGTTAATACGCTTTAACATTGCTATATATATTATGATGTACAGTTGCTATAATGCATTTAAAAGTAAAGAAGGAGAACAATGTATTGTGTCTGTGAACATAGAGCAGATCCCCCTGCTCATTAAATAATTTAGCTTTTCTGTGTTGAACCATTATGATACACAGCTTAGTCATCTCTACTCTTTTAAAGTAACTAAATACATGTACTCTTGTAATTCCCCCCACACAAATTCACAAAGAAAAATTAAGGACACAGATGATTAACTCAGTGTCCTAATGGTACACCCTTTGCTTTTGAAATTTGAGTATGTGATTATGTTATGCAATATGATTCACTGTTAAGGAATAATCCAACCAAAAAGGTTGCTCCACCTCCATGAGCTGTAATACTGTAGTTGTGATTGAATATACTGTAAATATATAAATACATAATAATAATCAAAAATTAAAACATGCATTGTTGTGCTAAGCAATAATGTTCTTCTGTCATAGAATAATTTGTTATATTGTATCAGCATAAACAGTTAAGGGTGTAAAAGATGAATTGGGTAAGACACTGTGTGCCCTAGTTTATGGAGGTTATTATAATCATTGCTTCTCACGCTGCACAGCTTTTCTACCTGTAAGAGTTCATCTGCATGCAGCAGGCATTTCAAAAGAGTGTTGCCCAGCTGGAAAAATCTCAGATCGACCTGCCTCTCTCTTACTCGTTCACTTGCTCACTCAGCATCTCTTTGGAAATGCACCCCCCCCCCCCACACACACACACACACACACACACACACACACACACACACACACACACACACACACACACACACACACACACACACACACAAACCGCGTTTTTCCCCTGATGAGGGACTTCCTGAGCATGCTGCCTTTAAATGTCGATAAGCAGACTGCTTGTGCCCTAAAGCATTCCTGCTGATTGCCATATAGCGTCAGAGTATGACCTGATCAAAATACATCTCAAACTAGGGCAAATGCCTCTAAATGTCCAGTCCCAAAAGGGCAGTAGTCCAAAATGTTCCTGTTTAACATGCTGAAAGTAAAATCTCGTTGTGATGATTGATGTTAAGATCAACAATAAAATGCAAATCTTCTATGTTAGTTTCTTCCCCCTAAATTGCTCTAAATTGCAGAAAGACATTTTGTTTTTGCATATGGAACATTTATTGGTCCCAAAAACTATGATTGTGTACATTTCCTCAATTATTGTGTTTCTAAAGAGACTGCTCCATTGGTTAGATTAAGCCAAGCACTTAATTGGGTATCACTTTACAATAAGACTACCGTTATAAAGGATTCATAAAGGGTTTATAATTAGGTTATTAATTAGGTTGTAAACACTGTTTTAATCATTAAGAACCATGTATTAACCAGTTCTAATATAGTTTTCATATCAACTCAGGCTCACTATTTGGCAAGATGACTAAGCCTTATATTGGCACTAGTGCCAATATAAGGCTCAGTCATCTTGTAGTGCCACTAGCTTACTTCGTCTTCTTCATCAGCCAGAATCCTTGGTATCTGTTGTTCACTGAGTTGATTCCCCCCCTTCCATCTTGATGTTTCTTGGCATCTCTTTATGACCATTTATTTATGAGTTACTAACGTTTATAACTGCCAAAAGGGAGCCTTGTAAAGTGTTAAACAAATCACCATTTATTAATGAGCAGAGTTGGGTGATTTTATAAAAGTAACGAAGTAACGCCTGTCGGGGCAATGTTAGTAACTGTAGTGTGATTACTGAACGCGTTACTGTAATAATATTACTTTTGTCGGTAACGGAGTAGTGTAACACTTTTATAATTCAGTAATCACACTACAGTTACTAACATTGCCCCGACACGCGTTACTTCGTTACTTTTATAAAATCAGTCATAATCACACTGACAGACAAGAGGGGTTTCCGCCACAGGTTTCTATTTAGGCTACATAATCTGCGCGATTTGCACGTCCACATCTCCACGTGCAGTGCTGCATAAACATGGCTGAGTCAGCGATAACTTTCGAGGGGTGGAGGTATGCCCATTATTTTGAGTTCGTCCGAAGAATAGACAGGAATGCGACGGTGAGGTGCAAACTGTGTCGCCAGAAGCTGTTATCCACTGCTGCAGGGACGTGCACAGGTACGGGCTAATGTTGCCCGGGCAACGGCCTTTTTGGCTGAACTGCCCATCTGGAGAGAGCGAGAGTTTGTTTTTCTTTTTTCTGTTGTGGCGTAATCAACATGATAAGCCCACAATTAGTATTGTAGCGTCTCGCTGCGGGAAACACACGTTGTCAGCGCTGTCATCTGCCGGTGCGTTAAGACCACCTCAGTGTCGGATTTTGGAAACTTGATTTTGACTTGTCTCATGGCAGTTAGGGTATAAGGGACAAACCAGGGGACTTGACTTCCTCTTGATACCGGAGGTTATCTACAAAAAAACACCTAAATATAGCCTACTAGTTGTTATTGTGCTTCTGTCTTTCTGTGTCTTTTCATCTGTAAGCTCCCTCAACGGGGCCGCTCGCTCTCTTTTCTTGATTGCCCTCTCACGGGTGAACAGTTCAATGTCCCGCTTCATTGTAGGATTTCTGCCATGTCTCTA
>NW_011366749.1:0-21752 GCF_000735185.1 Notothenia coriiceps
ATGTAAACGGTCTGCAGAGTCAAAACCCTCAAAGTACACCCTGTAGCGAGTAAAGTTGGACATTTCTCTTTTTCCATTGTTTGCTTCCTGGGTTCTGTGACGTGTGAACACCCAAATCAACAAAAAATGACTAATCCGCGGAGCACCTCACAAACCAGGATCCCTTGGCTAACTAACAGGGAGTCCCTATTGACTTGCATAGAGCTCCCTGGTTGGTAATAGACGAGTTGGGATCGTGTATAAATGCTCTCCGCAGTCCCATTCTCACAGCGTTAAAAACCTTTTTCTTACTCAATATCAAGCCACACTTATTGTTCTGACTTCGGCTGTGAGTGTTTGTGTGTGCTCAGGATGAGTTTCCCGCTGTCTCGCCGACCCGGAAACCACACCAGTAAGCCAGCTCAGTGAGCAGCGAGCCTCGCAACGTCCCGACCAATCAGAGCACACTGGGCTCACAGGCAGGGGGGGCAGGAGCTCCAACAAGCCGTTTAGGACAGAGAGTGAATACATGTAAGTTAACAGAGATGCTGTATGAGAAACCAATGTGAGTTTGGAACATTGCACAGTATACATCTATTCTAATATACTTCAACAATGGAATTATGATCAGTAGAAATGGACATGAGATGGGACCTTTAAACAAATATATATTAGCAAGACACTGTTGAAAATGCAGCGACTTAAACACCTCCATAAATGAACGGAGTAGCTGCTGTTGCCTATAGGTTGGTTTATTTAAGCCAGCACACAATTCCTAAGTATTTGCATTATGATAGTAAATATGTAGGTAGTTATGGACGCTTGTATTTGTTTGTGTATATTTTGTGAAATATATGTTGTAACTGCAGGTTTTAAAAAGGGCATTATTATGATTATCATAATCCCTCTGGCTTTTACTCTCAGCATTGTACATGATTTCATTCAGTCACTTAACTCCTTTTCGCTCAAAGGGATGTTCATACAGTTGACTTCACTGTCTCTGTACGCAAACTGTTTATACTCCCTCTGAATGGAGGATATAACATCCATTCAGAGGGAGTATAAGTGGGTGATAAGCTACTAGGGCTGTAGTGAAGCTTCGAAGCTTCATTCATAACGCTGACATTCAAATGCCAAATCATCATTTGAGTTGCTGCGCAGATTTTTTTTCTGCCTGTCTATTTATTCTTTTAAACCTTGTTTTCAGCACAGCTGCAGATGAAGCTTAGGCTACATTCAGTACAACACATGTGGTGGGGGTGCCATGCAAGAATTGTTAATCGTTGTTAAGTCAAAGAGTTAAGATGTTTAAAAAACAACAAATGTAATGCGTTCAGAGTGTTTGCTCTCCTGCCTGCTGTTTACAGGGCAGCAGCAACACAGCACCATGAATTACATTTATATCACCACAGATATATTAAAGTATGCTTTTGTTCACAGTTCAAAATGTCGGTGTTAAAGTTCACCAAAGTTAGACTGAACCCAAAATATTTGCACATATTTATTTTGCCCTCGCAAGCAATTGTCCACTGATTGTAACGATGGATGAATTGATGTTGCCACTTTTAATGGTCCGAAAATCTAAAACGGACAACCTTGAGATTCCTGGATTATTCGCTCTCTGAGAAAACACCAATATGAACTTGATGGATCATCTTTATTATTACATGGCTTAGTTGAATAGTCGATTCAGAACACGTGACACGTTGTTAATCCAGAACAGACAGAACGCTGTCAAGGACTTATTGATTTAGGACGCTCACATCTGCACAAAGAAGTCCGTTCGATTGAACTGTAAACAGTTTGGCCGAACTTTCAAACTGGGACAAGAAAACAGCGGAGAAGTAACGGGGCAGAAACCCTCCTTTTAACGCAACCGTCCAGACATAGACATCAAACGGCAAAACATATTCAGTGTGCAGTTACTTTGGCATTAGGGCAGGGATATCTAGATACTTTCCAAGGTTTGACAAAATGAATTGTGCTACTTTTAAAGCAAGCAACGATGTTTTCAAATCTGTAATCAAAAAGCTCATTAAAAACGCTATCGAAGCACTTCCTGCTACGTAGTTCAAACAGTAACAACGGACTATTTTTCTTAGCGGATGCATTTAATTTAAAATCAATAATAGCCTACTACTTTTTAAATCAATAAAAACATTTTCTAAATCTATAAAAGCATTTCAATTAATATTGGGAGTCATATCGTTACTTTGTTGAGAATGTGGCCATGTGATAAGCGGGATAATGTGCAGCGACACGTCGGGATCCTGATCTGCCTGTCGCGCGTTCTTTTCCCCGTAATGACCGCCTCGCTGCACGTTATCCCTTACCTATATGAGCAGATGTAGGTTTGTAGAACGGGCACTCACCTCTGTGAAGCTGAAGAAGAGTCCGACACCCCCGAGGATCTTCAGAGCCTCGGTTGCATGATTCAGCATTTTATCCCCGCAGGTGAAACAGCTAGTGTTAATTTTGCAATCCTGGAAGCAAAGACACAGAAAAGAGGCCTTTAGTCTTCAGCTAGTGTTATCAGCCGAGGCAGCATTCTCTACCAAAATCTATTCTGAGAACTTCAGAAAGTTGACTGCTTTTGACTTACCCTGGGGGTATATTGTGTAACAGGATTTATACAGTGAGACTGCAGCAGTTATCTCTGATGCAGTAACATTTGTATTTAAAGAACCCCTTATATAATGTCTGAGATACAGAATGTTCATTTTGTTTCATTACACAGAAACCTAACTCCGGGGTTACACCGGTTCAGCCATTTGTCTTGATGAAGATGTGACCATGTTGACATGTTAGGGTGCATTCACACCTAATAGTCAGTTTCTCTGGTGCGCACCAGACCACAGTTTGTTACATTGTTTCATTTTTCAGAAGGTTCGATTTCCGTTCACACAGGCAAAATTCAAACGGACTATAAACTTTAAACACAAGTCATGTGCACGGAAATGCTGTTCAACCATTGGTCAGACATTAAGGGGGTAAAAACGTGAATCCCTGCAATTTCTACCGGAGCCTCCGCCATGGAGCATCGGCACTATCGGCAGGTTATTCTCATGCTGCTGTTAATCTGGAGATCAACAGAAACTAGCGGCCCGTGCATATGATTATATAATCAGACAACGTGCGTTAAAAAACATTATAATATAATGAGAGACGTTCTGCAGTCAGGAGGGGCGTTTCACCGACGACAGGTGTTCTTACTTTTATGTAGTTGACTGAGAATTTTTACTTTACACTACACTGTTCAACACTTCATTCTGCTTCACTCTTTAAAGGTGGGGTAGGTAAGTTTGAGAAACCGGCTCGACATACACTTTGTTATATTCCATGGAATGTTCTTAACATCCCGATAGCAATGAATATATTAAATGCGTTGACAATAAATACATAAAAAAATGTCATCTGTGGAAGCCGTAGTACTGTAAAAAGCACGACCAATCATCTGAGCCGGCCCGGCTAAAGTAACTGGATGGCCTACCTGCCTGTCAGCCTTCCATCTGTGCACAAACTTATCTCGTGCCCTCATTGGTCATGTGTGCGTTCGTGTGTGTTGGAGGAGGGGCTCTGTAAGGAAGTCTGAAGGAAGGGGCAGATTTTTTTCCCCTGTGTAGTTTTGAAATGATTGCGCACTCGAGCTGGTTTCTCCATTCTTACCTACCCTACCTTTAACTAAACAACCGCGGATGTCTTGAAAGACTCTTTCGCTAAAGAGTTTTGNGTGTGCCTTGGCAGTCTCAGTCCGCGTTCTTGTGACACGTAAATACTACGCTTCCTATGTTTTGGTGCGGACTGCGTTCACACCAGCAATGAACCGCTACAGAGTTCTTAAGCAAGCATTCCGTGGCCACCTATTTTAGCGGACCAGAGTCCGGTTGTTTAGTTCACTTAAGAGGTCGGACTGTGTTCACACCGACCCAAATGAACCGCACCAAGCGGCTACACGCACCAGGGTTCGATTCAACCGGACTATAAAAGGCTGGTGTGAATGCACTCTTAGACTCACAGCGGGGCAGTGCAGCAGGTCCTGTTCAAACTGAATGATGGTGGAGGTGGAGTTGAGCAGCCCGCAGCAGTTCAGTTGGCTCTCCAGGTCCGTCTTCGTCTTGTTTTCCAACATTCCCCAAGTGGAATTCAGAAGTGTCTCCTGCAAATAAGACAACAGTTGAATCCAGTTTCCTGCAGTCTCAAAACTATTGGTTGTAGTCTCAAAACAATGTATGTATGCAGACATAAAGAGAGTTATCTCACCTGCTGCCCACGGTTCATTGCCAAGCAGGAACAGGAAACTCCAAGTTGGAACAGGAAAACGATGAAAAGAATCACCATGTACTGAGGAGCAACGTTAAGGAAAGTGCGAGAACATGGAAAATGCAACTACATTTCCAAATCAGTGACATTTAACTGCATCTGACCCCGAATAAGGATACAAAGAAGAGCAGGACTTGGTGGTGGTGTATCGCTCCGATGAATCCAACGATAGCGATGAGCAGCAGGAACACGCCCACTGCGATGACCCCTCCTATGATGTGGATGCTCGACACCAAGCCGAACCCCTTCCCCCATGCTGCCACCCCGATCAGCAGCAGCCCCACCAGCTGAGGAGAGCAGGAGAGGAAGTTAACCAGAGTCAGCTGAGGCAGCGGGCATTTAGTGGGACTGAGCTCATCATGAAGTCACGTTAACCGCTACCACAAACAACAGTCATCTTTTAAATACAAGTTACTTATGTTTGTAGGTCTTTAAGAACCCTATGAGGATTCAAATACAAGTGCAAGCCTACTAAATAATGCTAAATAATGCAGATGAAGCACAGTCACAGAAAAAAGCTGACTCAAAGTTGAAACGCTGATAACTCTTCACACGCCTCTGGCTCATGAGACTGCTGGTATCTGGGGAATTTCCAATGATCTAACAACACTGAAATCGTTGTTACATTTTTATTTATTTAATTGATGAAGACTTTTCTTTTTGCCGCTGCTTTTAATAATTGAACTATTTACATCTTAAACTGCACTGTAAACTTGTATTTATGTATGTTGTCTTTTAATGTTTATTTTATTATCTTTGCTTTTTAATGACTGTTTTTAAATGCCATTTGCTTAATGTCTTTCATGTTTGTAAAGCACTTTGAATTGCCTTGTGTTGAAAGGTGCTGTATAAATAAAGTTGCCTTGATGACTATAAAAAAGAAATAGAACTTTACAATTCATTTTTGATTGATTGTTGTCTGATCACAAAAGGTTGAACTTTCTCATGAAGAGGCTTTTTGTCCTTCTTGCCTTTATACGTCTTCCTTCACTGCCGTCACTGCTCTGGTTCTACTCAGCAGCATCACTCTCGTGACATTGAGTGACTCATCTGCCAACAGGATTTCTGGCATGTGCACATGCTCCAAAGTTTTGTGACAGGGTGGGGGGTGTCTGAAGAGTTCCCTTCGGCAGCAGTGAGGCTAGCACTGTGTCACAACAGAAAGCAAACAACGCAATGCTACCTTTACCCCCACGGTGCATACCTGGCAGGCTTAGAAAGGGTTACGACAGCAGGTGAACGTGAGACACAATTAGGACGATTTTAACACTATCAAGAAGTTTTTTATAATCTCTAAAAATATTAGGAATGCATCTCATGATGATAAAGATATTGGAGTTGCCAAAACCTTTAATCATTATACTACAATATTAGGGCTTATTAATCTATTCTGACAGTTATATTCTCAACTACATGTACGTTATACTATATGTTCCTTTTGTTGGTTCAAAATACCAACAAATTATATATCTTTTTTAAATAAAAAGGCAAAGAAATGCCTAAAATCCTCCCTTTTAAGAAGTTAGATCTATTAATTATATTGTATACATAGGATTTAAACAATTGTATTTTGTTAAACTAATTTTGTACATTTGTTTGTTGGCACCTTAATAATAATCTAATTGTTTCATTGGTAGTCTCTTTCCAGCAGATACATTTCCCTCTGACATGTAACGTTCTTATCTGAATGGGCTAATCTATTCACCTCAATATACATAGGAATTGCAGATAAAAAAAGACAGGTCAGTTAAACATTAATGCTCTGTTGCCCACTGACACACGTTGACCAACAATACTTAACAAATGGCAGTGTGAACAATTCAGTAACGTAACAGTGAGTGACACAGTGAGAGACTAAAACCAAATACACAGCTGTCAATGTGCCACAATGCAACAGCCCAGCAAAACAACATCGTTTTGGTTATGGAAATCATTTCTTATATCCTCACATCAGTGCCTTGAAAAAGCTGTCAAGCACACTGACATGGCAGAGAGGTGAAACATATAGCCTGGTTTCAAAATGTAGGAATTATCAGGTGCAAAAGAAACTATTTGCACAATGATGTTGTTATCTTGATCCATTATGTACAGGGGACCTCATTATTTAAAATGATCAAATCGAAGATTGTTTGTTAGCTGTAGGTCCCATATGTTATCAAAAAATACTTGTTTCTTAACAAAATGTTAAGGTTAAACCATTCTAAATCGTTATAGTGACATATTTTGATGATTATCTGGATATATTAATGTTCGTATCATCCCATGTCTTTGACAGCTGGTTATTTTTAAATTGACATTTTTAAGGCAATCAACCTAATTTCACCTCCTTTAAATATAAGGAAGAGCAGAGTAAAAAATAACATAATCCACACCATTAACCAAAGCCTAAATATCCATTGTTATTAAGTAAAGTCTCTCAGTTTAACCATCAGTTCAGGGTGAGTTAGCTGTGATGAAGTCAACATGTTGACTATCACAACTCACATGACTGACACACAAACAAACTCTGAACCGATACAATGTAGCTGTGACAGGCTCGGGTGGCTAATGAAAAGAGGCGATGTGGTGATAAACCATTCAAGAATCTCAATTTCACATTTAATTTGTTAAGGGGGTCAGCCGGCCTCCCAGCTAACGGTAGCTTCGTACACATAATGGCGATAGCTTACAGGCTAGCTAAAATAACTACATGTCTATCTACATAGCTACCGTACACTAGAAATTACTAACGTTTTAAAATATACACCGAAGAGAAAATACTTCATACCTTTAATTGGCTGCAAAATAAAAGCATAACATATGAAACAAAAGGCAAAATCAGTCATCTTTCTGTGTCGTAGCTAACGTTGCTAGCTAGTTGTCATTTATTCAGAAGCTAGTAAGGCTAAGCTAACGGTTCTAGCTCAAAGTTAGCATGATTATCCATTTTGAACACTCACCATGTACACCACATTCAGGGAACAAAGCGCATTTTTAGAACAGGTGAAGCCGCCACAGACCATATTCGAAAAACCTCTATGGGCTAATTAATAAATAACGATGAATATAATAAAATAAAAGGTCTCTCCGGAGCGCTAAACGTCTGGACTCAAATGTTTTTGGTCAGCGGAGAGGGCGTCGCTGATGACGTAAACACTGCATCTGACGTAAGGGGGTAAAAAACCATACGTCATCGTTTTAGGGCAAAAGACAAATCTGGAAAAATCTGTAATGATAAAGAAAATAATGTCTTAATATTTAAACTAAATGTTAAATTCTACCTATCCAATATTTCAGCCTGTTCTGAAGTGCTTTGGATTCCAATTCTATAATTTTGTATTTATGATCCAGCACATTTTAAGGGATCTTTGTTTTAGATGTAGCCTATATTTAAAAAAACATATGGGGGGTGGGGGGAAAGTGATTGAACACACATATGTTGGATTACATATAGACTTCAGTCACAAATTACCATGAATTTATCTTGAAGAAATGGCAACCTCAAACAAAAAAAAGTACAAAAAACAAGTGCAAATGCAAACTAGCTGTGAAAACTAGGCTATTGTCTTAACTTAAATTAGTTGAATATTTATTTTCAGTGTTTCATAGCATACATATAACCAAACACTGCGTTTGGAATCATCATGTGTTGAGATTTTTAATATGGAAAGTTAAGCTGTTATTAAAAACATGTAAAAAAACAAACAATAAAATAACATTAAAACATTTAAAAGGGTTTAAAGGACTGGAGATGGAGGTGTGTGTGTGTGTGTGTGTGTGTGTGTGTGTGTGTGTGTGTGTGTGTGTGTGTGTGTGTGTGTGTGTGTGTGTGTGTGTGTGTGTGTGTGTGTGTGAGCACGTTGCGTTTTATAAGAACTCTGTGGCGATGACAGGACACTTGTTACACAATGACAATGAGGCCTGCACATCAGGGGGACATCTGTTCTACAGCATGACCCACAAAAAAACAGGGAAATGTTGAGTTCTGTTTTATATTAAAGTAATGTAGGCCTATTTCCTCATAAATTTGATTTCTAACCAATTCCGCAAATAGCACGGTTCAGAAAGTTAATCTCTAATATCCTGTTGCTGTGGAGCATGGAGCTGCTCATATTGAATTACAAACCAGAACATAAACATTCGTATCTGACTCACTGCCAACTTAGTTTTCTCAACAACAAAAAAATGTGAATATGATTGCTAAAATGTGTGTGAATAGATAACATGATTGCAAACAAGCAACATGTAACTTTTGTTGAAATAGACTTGTGGTTTGAAAAGAGAAAAGTATTGTGTAATTTGAATATTCTCACAAGCTTAATCATCTTGTTTCACATGTTAAAAGGCTCTGCAGAATTATGACAGCACATCCTGATACCTAATGTGTGGCGTAATGTTAGGCCAACACATCCTTTAACAGGGGCTTCCATAGAAATACTCACTAAGCTTATAACTGTAAGCCTACATATAAGATCAGAATCAGAAATCCTTTATATGTCCAACAGCGGGGACATGTTACAACTGCAAAGGGACATCATTGAAAGGCAGCATTAAAAGTAGCCTACTATCAAGTTAGTACACAACCTCTGACATCAGTGAATATTTCACAGCTAAAAGTGTCTTATAGCCAAGATTCAACACATTAACTGTTATCAAAGTTTCAGAATGAATGTGTTTTTACATGATTGTTTCTTTATTATTGGCAGTGAAGAGTGTTGTGTGAGCCAACGGCAGCTATCGTCATCTTTTCACTTGTGTTGCCGCAGCATTCAGAGCTGCCGTGTATTCTGAAAATATGGTTTGAAATAAGGAAGTGAATTCAGTTCAGTTTGAACCTGAGGAGGAAACTGAAACACTTTGTCGTGCGCTGACTTTGTGGTCTGTGAGAACGAGAGAGACACCCTGAGGATCAGCAGCTTCTTTTACTGCGTCCGTTCGTCTTGTGAGAACAAGGGCAGCCGGGAGGTCAAATGGGCTGAAGCGAGGCTCTTTAAGCTTCAGTTTAAAAAAGAGATCCATGTGTCAGGATGAACAGCAGCAAGTCAGTCAACTCCACTGCAATAAGATTAGAGATCAAGAGGTATGAGTCTCTCCAGAGTGCAATCAACAGACTCTCCAAGCAGTTTGAAAGAGTGGAAAATCCACAGCTGCGCTCAGGTCTTAAAGTGTTCCTGCACAGCATTCAAGGTAAGCTCATCTTCGTTGTTTCTCGGGAAGAAAGCTACACGTTACCTGTATGCTAAGGTTTGTATCGACAGGTGCATGATCTAAGTCTCAGGGTGTTCACTTTAAATGATTTCTTGTCATCATTAACAGGAAATATCTTTTAGTTCACAGTGAGTTTTTCTCGTCATCCACATTATATTTGGTGTGTTGGGTAACATGATAGCGTAGGTGATAGATATGTGCTTCCTGTGTCAGTCAGTGTGTCTCATTCGGGGAAGTTGACGCGCATTTTCATTCTCATTTCACTCTGGGGACAAAAATCCACCTCCTGTCGTCCGGCCGTTTATTTATTATCTGTCAGCCTCTGGGCACGAGGAGACCAATGGCAACATCCCTCAGCAGCCATCGCCATGGCAGCAGGATGAAACCTGCTGTGCGGCCTACTTCCTGTCTGCCATTCTGCAACTGCCCTCAAAGCCACTTCCTTTTAGACAAACAGAGGCCTTTTACATGAGAAGCTGATCAGTTTGACATCATTTCCCCTTAATCTGTACTTCCCACCTTTTCTTGTTAATGTGACACAATGTGCTACTGTCGAGTTCTCTCTGCTCACATGCAACATTTTACTTTAAAAGATGCACATAGGATCCTTTGATTAAGAAAAAGCTGCAACCACAAAGTAAGAGCATGTTGTTATAAGTAAAAAAAAGTCATGCATTTAAAATTCTTCATAAGCAAAATGTACTTAAAATATAAAAATAAAAGTACTTTTAGTATTTTAAAACTAAGCTCATTTACTGGAGTACTGAACAATGTTAATGTACTTGTACTTTACTTGAATAATTCCATTACCGTTATACTTTCACTTACTTAGAGATATTTGCATTCATTGCTCAATAACAGTTATCTGAGGGTTGAAGTAACATTTCAGATTTTACGTAGAAATCGAAATAATAACATAACAAAATGTATACTTACATGTTAAAAAATAGTTATTGTTGTAGGCCTACTCTGCGTTTAAGGATACTGTTGATACTGTTTTCCCATTACCTAAGCAGAATTGTAAATGCAATATTTTTTGTACTTGTAGTTGAATATTTTTTTATACTGAATCATACTTCATCCACCTGATGAATCACAGCGAAACCAAACCTGAGCATAACAAATCATACACATAACTGGAAACACCAGTGCAGTTTTGTGTCATAATGCATCAATAGTGCTGTCACAACATTAGATTTTCACCAAAAATAATATATTATAAAGTCATTATAGTGATATCTAATGAAAACGTTATGCTTCCTGTCAAATCCATCTAACGTTTTTGTGCGTTTTTAACCGTTTCTGGCAGATTAATTACATTCAAAATATGATCGTGGAGTAAATCTATAACAATAACTTTCTAATGGATTATTAGCATTATTATATTAACATCATTATATCACAGTTACGTCAATACTCGTATATCGCAACACATATCATATTCACCAAATCATGTTTGTCTGTAAAGGAAAATCAATGATAGTAAAGTATTTCCCTTTTGTAATGTATCGTTGATGTTTAAAGCTGTAGAAATAAAGTAAAGGACACATACCTTGGGATTGTACCTGACTGCTTTACACTGTGGTCAGATTGGGTGGAATATAATAACCAGTTTACGTTTTGATTTAATCCGTCCATTCATTAGCTGTTTGTGTGTGAAATGAGGGTCAATCAGCCCCCGGGTGGATTTTGGTAAAGCTTTGAGGTCTTTTTAGGATCTGGCAGACCTTTACACGCTCCCAAAAGCACATCCTCTCTGTGTTAAAACATTCATCTGAATATTTTCTTTGTATAATTAGGCTGCTGGAGAGAGGATCAAAGTCAGTGTATCCTCCACGGGGGCCTGGATCTGTGAATGTAGGGTTCACTGGGGCTAAGAAACGATCCACCTCTCTTTTTCAGTGTTTTGGACTTAATAAGCGTGGGGGATGTGGTCGACTGACCGTGTGCCAGAGTAAAGGAAGGGGATGGAGATGAAGATGGAGAAAAGGGTTGAGGTGGAGCTAAATGAAGGCCTTTAAATGTGAATCTGACTGGTGGTGTTCACTGCAGCATGGCAGCAGAGCGAGGGGTGAAAGATAGAAAGGACAGCTTCCAGTGAAGGAGAAATGAAAAACCACCCAGCATGACCACTGCCCTTGGCCAGCGTCCATCTGACAGCACACGCTCATAGGTGTGTGTGTGTGCGTGTGTGTGCTTAGCCTGTATGCATGCACGTGAGTCTCTTCACTGAGAGTGTTTCTAAAAAGTATTTGACTGAAGACAACCTGATTGTCTGTGTTTCATACAGTATGTGGGTTTCTATTTCACAATAATTAGATTCACTGTGCAGCAGTGCAGGCTGCAGCAGCCCGACGTGCACTTTAACTCACCCAGTCCTCACGCTTCGATTTTTACACATGTATTACGTCACGCCGCCTTTTAGGATTTATACCTTTCTGAGGTTTTTAATCGTGACTCTATTTCAGTGGTGGAGGGTGCTGTCCTCTCTCAGGTCGTGTGTTTTCCCCTTGAGCCAAAGTCAGTGTGTTGTCAGGGGTCTTTTGTATTCAGAGGGAGTAGTTATTGCCCTCTCCCTGACTGTGAAGGGAGGGGGGGAGGGCGGGCCGAGCAGGTGGACAGTCAGATCGTGTATTATGGAGGGAGGCTGGCGCACTGTGGGGAAATGCATCCTCTGATTTCACATCAAGGATTTGTTTGTATCAGATAGCGATTAACATGAAATTACACCCGGCAGTAATGAGAGATGGATGTGTGTAATCACGTTTGCTGCAGTGATTCTGTTGTTGCATGCAGAATAACTGCAGCAGTTTTTCTTACTTCATAAATTCCTAACTCTTTGTTGAGAATGAGCCGAATATAAATGTGTTTATTGGAACTATTTCAATAATGCAGTCATTGTTTAAGTTTTTGAGTAAAAGGTCAAACATATTATGGTTTCAGCTTCTTAAAATGTGAGCATTTGTTGCTTTTTCTTGTCCTGTATTATAGAAACGTTGATTTCTAAATGTTAGTTGGACTAAATGTGAAATTCAATGACATCAAT
The DNA here is from genome assembly GCF_000735185.1 of Notothenia coriiceps. Lineage (NCBI taxonomy): Eukaryota > Metazoa > Chordata > Actinopteri > Perciformes > Nototheniidae > Notothenia > Notothenia coriiceps. The sequence continues at coordinate 12,533 of NW_011366749.1, forward strand.
TTGGCCTCTTGTAAATTGTTAGGGACATTTTTCGGAACATTTCCTGATATGATGGACAAAATGATTAATTGAGAAAATAATATTGGAAGATGATTGCATGATGGAATATTTGGTTTTATTATAGTGTATGCACAAAGAGGTTGTAAATGAGTTACTGCATCTAAATCAAAAGGACACACAGATGTGTTCACCTACTTTAAATCGACATTTATCCTATAAGCTAGGATTAAATGGATGTCCTTTTTAATCACACAGAAATAGCAATATATCTGTTTAATATGTTTTTGCATTCTGTGGTCCAATTATTGATGTCCAATATGCTCTGTTTCATGCTGCGAGCCCAGAGCTTACTTCTGCTAATGAACACATTCCGTAGCAGGCAATAGACTACAGATCAATACACACACAGGAAATCTCTTTCACTCACATGTACCACACACACACACACACACACACACACACACACACACACACACACACACACACACACACACACACATGAAACATTCACAGAGAGTAACACAATTTTGATACAGAGATGCTGGGAGCGATTGCGTTACAGAATGGAGGAAGAGCAGGAGGAGGAGGAGGAGGAAGGATATGGAAGAGATGATGATTGTGCCACCAGAGCCAGGAAGATTGCAACACCTTAGCAACAAACAAGCCAAGCCTCCTATACTGAGGAGGAGCCACACAGAGCCACACACACACACACACACACACACACACACACACACACACACACACACTTGTACAGCAGACATACACAAGCAGACAGCTGAAGACAGATGGATAATCCTGATGAAACTGTTCTGGCAGCTGTATACATGGGAGAGAGAGCAGACACTTTGCAAACACACCCTGTTGTGTCCTTTTCCCTCCAAAAACATGCCTCCATCTTTCTTTCTTTTTTGTCCTTCCTTACCAACCCTGCCTGCTTTTCTCTCCACATTTCCTCCCGCGGTCCCCCCTCATTTAGCAGGTCTGTGCACTGCCGCTTTACCACCAGCCGTCACCCGCTGCCTCCCCCCTCCTCTCCGGCACGCATTCAGCAGGCAGGGAGAAATATGGAGGGGAGGGGATGATGGGTGTGGGGATGGGAGGGATGAGCAATAAAGAGCCTGCACATTCAGAGAGGCAGCAGAGAGAAAATAAATGAGGGAGAAGCAGGATCCTTCTGCATTGTATGGATTGCTTATTGGAACAAGGAGGGGCATGTAGAGGGAGGGACATCGGAGACCGGGGGAGAGAAACGCAGAGTGTGAGCTGTGTATGTGTGCGGGTGTGTGTGTGATTAGACTCGTTGAACCTGTGCGTCGGTGTCTCTATCGGCTCCTCCGTGTTGTCATGCTCCACGCCTGATGCCGCGCGCAGGACGCAGGCTGCCCGGTACGCGCCCGGTGATGGCCGGACGCGCCCTGACTCGGTCCTCCTGCTTCTCCACATATCCTCCCGGGCTTCTGCTGACTTCTCCTCCTGATCCCCTTCAGCCCTCGTCAATGTCCTTCCTTGCCGCTGAGTGGATGCTGCTGTCATCACACATGTGTGGCTCGCAGTGAGAGCCCATGATCTGGACTGGATTGCTCTTGGGTGCCATGCTGCTTTAGGGTGACACTGATTAATTTTTAAAGACTTTACCTTTTTTACAGCTGCTGGTGATCATATTTTTTGATGGCGTATGATGCGGGGAAGTTGTTATTCTGAATTGAATCCAGAAGAGGATTGCCTGAGCAACATGCAAGATGGGGGGTTCTGCACATGAAAATAAGGTCATGTAAATAATTATAATCTGGAATGAGTCACCATAATGAAGATTCATTTGCTTGAGTAGCTGCATACATATGCAGTGGATAGATTTTAATTGGGTGTTTTCTAGGAACAATAGAGCAGCTTGACAGTGTGCTGAAGGTTGTCAGGAATGGTGGATTTTCCTGAAATGAAATTTACAGTCAGAGAAGAAATCCGTGACTGAAATTCCAATCCGAAACAAAGAATTTCGGGATTTGGGGGATGTATGAAACCAAAAGCTGCTCTGCTGTCGTATCTTGAAAGGAGAAACTTAATCTCCCTCAATGTAAGTTTTTCGTTGTGCAGTCAGATTCTCTCAAGTCCCAACACGCTGGCAAACTGTCAGTCGTTGATGTCGCTCTGTCTGGTTTCATTCATCTACTGTGTGTCCACTGAAGCCTGAACACATGAGCGGAGGCGGCGCCCTGCAGCAACGCACCACCTACCTCATCTCCCTCACCCTGGTCAAGGTAGAGGCTGTGGAGGAGAATGGAGGGGAGGCCGACAACAGCAACCAGGGGAAGGAGGTGGTGGAGGCCGGGCCTGGAGGAAGGGAAGGAGAAGAGGACGGGGCCGGAGTGGAGGCTAAAGGTGAAGCACGGGCTGAGAATGGAGCTGGACAACCACCAAAAGCTGTAGATGATGTGAAAGATGACAAGTTATTGGATGAACTTAAAGATGGAGATAGAAAGCCCCTCAGCCCCCTGAAGGATAAACCTCCACCAACTGTGGACGTCCCAAGCAAAGGGAGTGAAAAGCCCCCGTGCAACCTCTCCATCCCCTTACCTCCGGAGAGGGCAACACTTCAGAAGACAACGTCTGCCGAGACAGACCTAACAAGAGTCCAGAAGACACCTTCAACTCCTGAGGCGAAGCAATGCAGGTCACCATCACTGACCCCAACGCCTCCAACAGAGATGGTGGAGCCAACTCGCACCCCGACCAGGACCAGCCTCCCCATCCGCCCGGTGGGGCAGCGTCCTGTGAGTCTTCTGAAGTCTCACAGCAACGTGGCCACCCGGGGTCGCGAGTTCAGGGACGGAAGAGAGCGAAGCCCTACCTCGGCGCAGAGCCTGGACAGAAAGGACTGCCGGATGCCCACGCGCTCTCCGGGCCCCTGCAGGGCCTCGTGGGCCGAGGCCAGCAGGCCCGACGCATGGAGGATGGACGAAGCTCAAGCAGGAATGCCTCTGGAGATCGGAGGTAGCATGGTTGCGGTGATGAGAGACCAACCCAGAAAGGACAGGCTAAAGACCGGGTCGGCGTCCCTACCTGGGCCTCCGAACCAGACCACCAAGCCGGGACGCAAAGGTAAAAGCCGCACGTTGGACAACAGCGACCTGAACAGCCTGTCTGAAGACCTGGGGTTAGCGAGGGAGAACCAGCAGGCCCAGCAGGGGCAGCGAGGCTCCGCTAAAGACAGGAAGATGCTCAAGTTCATCAGCGGGATCTTCACAAAGAGCAGCTCGGGGGCGGCGGGGTCTTCCTCCACAGCGCCGCCGGTCTACATACAGAGAGACTCCAGTGAGGAAGAAGGTAGGGGTCGCTAACGTAACATCAACTCTAGATCTTCACATCGACTATACAACAAACCATTATCAGACATGTCTTCTGTTCCTTTGCTAAACAGTCATCAGACATGTAGCCTCTTCATCTGTGCACAGGAATCCATTTGAAATGAGTGAGGGTGGGGTTAATGTTTTCATAAAGAACCCCCACACAGAATACATTTACAGGCTTAAGAGAAACATTATCATGAAGCCAAAACACGACAGATGACGTTCTTTGATGCGAGGGACTGACAATAGACACATCTTGGACAGTTTTAATCTAATTCCCCTCAGAGCGCGGGCAGATTTCACACCGCTGGAGGGGTAATCTCTGCACTCACACACACACACACACACACACACACACACACACACACACACACACACACACACACACACACACACACACACACACACACACTTAAGCAGCGTTCCCAGCATGGGTTTAAATCTCATAATGAAGCCAAAGGGGAGAGGAGCTGGTGGCGTATCAGGGATATATTGCAACGCTCCAGTTGATTTTTAGCCCCGGCTTTATTTTTGTAGAGAGGGAAAGACACATTTGTTCGCCCACATCAAAAGGGGAAGTGTTCATCCACAGCCTGAACATTTATAATCCTGTTTTTGATATTCCACCCACCACATGCTCTCCCGTCCTCTCAGTCATGTCTTTGTCTGGCCTCACATTTATATTCCACCATCATGTCAAATGCATGCATATGAAGAATCAGGAATCGTTTAGTTGCCATCTTTTTTTTTTACCCTGCATCGTACAACAACGCATCTCTTTCACAAATACGTTTGCTCAGAGAGAGACCAAGTGTCAGCCACTGTGTGCGTGTGTGTGTGTGGTGTGTGTGTGTGTGGGTGTTTTATGTATTCATTCACTCATTGTGCATTCACACTGTTACACATGCAAGTAGTGAGACTAGTCTGCACGCACACACACACACACACACACACACACACACACACACACACACACACACACACACACACACACACACACACACACACACACACACACACACACTCACTGAAGGCAGGAGGAAGTGTTGCCATGGCAACCGGCAGGACTGCTGCCTCTACTGCTGCTACAGAGGCTGCTAAAACCGAAGGATGGAGGAGGAGACATTTTCTGTGCATGTGTGTGTGCGTGTGACCGTGCATTGACACACACTGAGATGATTGTAAAACAATTCACCCCTATCAAATGTAAGTTAGAAAAATGGATAAAGGCTACAGGCGACATGTAGCATGGGAGGGGTTGCATAGTGCATCACATACGATTGGTTCGCTGCAGCGAGTGTGGATAATTAGCTTTCTGTATAAATAAGTGTGTGGAAGCAGCAGGGGGATAACCCTGTCCGACCACTTTGAGCTACAGCAGCAGGCCATAAAGAGAGCTTTGACTCAGAGAAAGATAGTCAACCTCTGTGTGTACGTGTGTGTGTGTGTGTGTGTGTGTGTGTGTGTGTGTGTGTGTGTGTGTGTGTGTGTGTGTGTGTGTGTGTGTGTGTGTGTGTGTGTTTGTTTGTGTGGTAGGGCTTGCCCTTTTTCCCAGTGAGATGCCTGCTGCGGCAGCTCGTATGTAAGCCCCTTTTAGTCTTCATCTGAAGCACATCATCACCGGCTGCATCTGCTCGGTGTTGGCCTGGACGCTTCGTAGATTTAGAGGCAGTTTAATCATTATCCGTCTTTGAAGGACATTTCACACAGTCACACCCAGCATGGCACGCAGTACAGTCTGCCAAACCTTCTGGTGTCCTCTGTTGTCTTTCTCTGTTTTACTGTGATTTGTCATTATGTTTTTTCTGTTATATTTGAACATGTTCCTCAGAGGATGAATACTACTGTTTACCCATGCCCTATTGTCTCTAGCACCGTCAGCAGGTCCAAATGTTCTTGTATCCAGTGATACATTTCACTATTTTATTGTGGAATTGACATTATATTTTCTACAGGCATTCATGGTTCTCAGATGTTGCCCAATATTTAGGTGTATTACTTAAATGCAGCAAAACAAGGCCTACTGACATTTCAATAACCCTCAAGGACTTTGTGTTTACTGTTGTGTTAGCTTTGTCTTGGGAGTCTTTGGAGCATTTTAGCCTGCTGATTTAAGCATTTAGCTCAATGCAGAATCTTGCCAACGTGGCTGTAGACTTACCGGTTATTAAGGTGCATAAACCTAGCTTAAACTATTCTGGTCTAATGCTACAGTTCTGCAATAAATCCTCCTTTCCTGAAGGTTAAAATGTTCAGCTTGTGTTGAAACTCTTTCTAGGTTGTGTTGCTGTCTAATGCTATTATTTTGAGAGATTCTTCTATTGTGCACCTTATTTATATCAATATGAGATTGCTAAGTATAGCATGTACAATTCAATGCAGCTAGACACGACACAACCTACAGTACGTCCTCTAAAATGCTTGCACGGTTGAGTCAACACGTCTCTAAAACAGATTCAACCAAAACTGAACATTGCAACCTTGGAAAGGGGATTAATTGTATTGTATGAGACTATTTGAATTTAATTAAATCTACCTTACGAACTGGCAGCTGAGTGTATGTTTGTTTCTGTCTATGAATTAGTGTTAGTGCCTCCTCAGGCTCTCTCCCTTTAATGTCGTCCGTCTCGCGCTGCAGCTGGGTGTCAGGGTGTGAGCGTCACATCACATTTGGGGGAAGGCCACCTCTCTTTAACCAGAGGGCAGCACAGCTGTGCGCAACCCAACCCCCTTGGACTGCTGTACTGTAGGATGTGCATGTGTGAGTGCAGAGCTGCAACCTGCCGGGTCGAGCAGTACGCATGTTTGGGCCAAAAGCTGCAGTTCATGGAGTGATCAGTGGAGGTTGGCTCCAAAAGAAGCGAAGGTCATAGAATCCTCTGTTTAAATACCCGTATTCACAGCAGAAAAACACGTTTACAGCGAGGTTCCAACTACGTTTTTTGTCTCTATAACTTAAATCCCCCTTCTTGACAACTGTACGGGGGTGGATATTACTCGCTCGTCTAAATTATATAACGGTTTATACATATTATTCTGGGCATGGTCGCTTTGAGGGACAGGGGGGTGCCTTCTCAGGTCGCTAGTTGCTGTCTGCGCTGCCCTCATGCTCTAGGCTGGGCTATCTGGTGATTGACAGGTCGCTAACTTTGTGTTGTGCGGTCTGTGACCTTTCCATGTTTTCATTCAACACTTTCTAAGATTGTGTTCAGTTGATGAAAGTTAAAAGTAACATTTTGGTTGCCTAAATAATGTCTTTGTCAGCTTCGTCAACCTCTCAAATAATCAGTGATTCCAGCATTGGCAACACGTGCCTACACTGCAAAGCATAAGAAGCTAAACAATCTGAGATGTTGCTAATAGTTTGGTGGGAAGTGTTATTTTCATATTCTGGTGTTTGTTTTTTTCCTTTTCCAGAAAACTGCCTACCCTATTTTGAAAAATGTTACTAATGATGAGATTGATTAGTAGACTCCAAATATTTTGATAATGAAATAACCTTTTTAGTCACTATTTTTCTAGCAACATTGGCAAACACCCTTTTGTTCCAGATTCTCTAATGGGAGAATTTGTGTTGTGTGTATTATATAATCGTAAACTGAATCCATCCATCAGACATTTGTGGATGTCACCTAGATCTCTAGAGGAATTGGTGATGGACATCTTTCCACTATTGTATGACATTTCAAGTCAAAGGTTAATCAATGGATGAAATGATGATTAGTTTCACCTCTAGGTCATTTTAGTTCAGAGGGGAGATGCTTTACGAATCCACACACAAGCCTTTAACTCTTTGAATGGCAGCCAGTGATCTCCATGCAGTTTCCCATCATTACGGCACACGGGGAGTAAAGTGGATAACGAAAAGTGTGACTGCAACTTGTAGGATCCCCGTCACGACTGAAAGGTTAAATTCATTAAGACGACCTGCTTGGCTGCACGTGTGTTTATGGCGAGTGGTCACGCAGCAGCTGTATGATTTATCGCTCTCCCACAGGCCGTTATGATGGCGGCCCTTTTTACTGTACATGATCAAAATGATGAATCTGTGTCTCTGCCTCGCTGACAGTTTGTCTCTGTCTCTCTGTCTCTCTGTAGTAAATATTGCCAACAGCCAGGAGTGGAGCTTGAGCAGATCCATCCCCGAGCTCAGACTGGTGAGTGACTGTATCTGCATCTGAAACTGAAGAAATGATTGAATTTATTAAGAGCTGTGCCATTTCTGAAAACAGCACACACTTGGACATGTAGGAGTTCTCAAATTGTGAAGATTGGTTAAACTTACTCCTTGATGCTCAAAATATACATTTAGGGTTAGTAATCAGGGCTATTTGATTACTTTTGGGTTAATATTAATCATAATAATTTTGTTATAAAGTAAATTATTACTGCTAACACATCAAATTAGTTTAATTTTGTTGATTTAGAGACAATTATATATACTTTATATACATGTGGATTGTTAAATCTGTTGCAATGAGTGTACAGTAACATTAGATTGTGAATCTCAATATTTAATATGATTCTGCCTATACTTTATTAATGTGCTTTTTAATTCATGCAAAATGTCAAATACAATACATTTAGTTGTAAAAAAGTATCATTATAATGTGATATTGCTCATTTAAAACTTCCTCCCCCACTGACTCTATGTTAAGATAAGAATGCAGAAAACATTAAAGCATTTTATAGCTGAAACTATAGATTTGTTGCCCGGCTAAAACTGACTGAAGCATATTGGATGGAGGTCTGACTGTAATATTATATTCAGCACACTGTGATCGAGCGGCTAGCTGACCGTGAATGAACTTCGCGGTGTTGTATTTCCTCTCCTCTTCTCTCAGGGCATTCTGGGAAGTCTAAAAAGCGGCAAGTCAGCGCTCGTGAATAAATACATCACAGGCAGTTATGTTGCACTGGAGAAGACTGAGGGTAAGAAATATTATACACGTCTTCTATAATGTCTGTCCGTCACTGTGGTGGCAAGTAACACATTCATTTCCAAGCTAAGTATTGTAGTAAAAATGTGAGTTACGTGTACTTATTGAAGTCTTTTTTTCTCATGGTACTTGATACTTACACTTCAAAACATTGAATATTGGGGGAGATACATTTGTCCCCCTCTCCAATTATCTGACCCATTGAGGCTTTTTTACACACAAAACATCTGAAAAGATACAAGCAGCTAAAATGACTAGTTCATTAACCAATTTATAGAATAGAACATTTGGACCATTGTTAATTATGACGCCATTTATTTGACTTTCTAATGTAAAGCACCTGAATACTTTTCCCAACTACTGGTCCTTTTAATAGTTTCCAATAGAGTTCAGTGCTAGTCAAAAACGATGTTTGGTCAAATGTAATCTTTTTTTTTCAGAGGTTATTACTTTGCATGTGCCTGTCATCCTCTGTTTGTCACTCTGCTGACTAACATATCCGTCACTACTCTTGTCAGGTGGCAGGTATAAGAAGGAAGTACTGGTGGACGGACAGAGTCATTTACTACTGATCCGAGAAGAAGCTGGACCTCCTGATGCACAGGTGTGTGTGTGTGTGAGAGAGAGAAACAGAGTTATTGTGCAATACTGTGGCTGTAACATCCTCCTCCCCCTCTTCCTCCCCCAGTTCAGCAGCTGGGTGGACGCAGTGATCCTGGTCTTCAGTCTGGAGAACGAGAGCAGCTTCCAGGAGCTCTACCAGCTCTTCAGCCAGCTGAGCAAACACCGCAGCGACGTCCCCGTGATAGTGGTCGGCACACAAGGTCAGCAGCGTAAAGAATCCTCAGAAACAAAATAATGACTTGGTTTCCCAAAACTATTACATTACATTTAGCTGACGCTGTTATCCAAAGCGACTTACAATAAGTGCAT